>NW_026699696.1:0-27128 GCF_030435755.1 Ochotona princeps
TGGTGGCATGTGAAACCCGCATGTGGTGCATTGGTTTGTGTGGGATGCTCACCAAGCTTCATTTCAGTCCTAGGCACTCAAAGGGCACTAAGCCTAGAGTGTGAACACTGAGTTTCCTTGAGAGCTGCTTGGAAGCCTGATGGTGTGTGAAGTTAGTGAGCCAAATGGAGTTGTTCTCCCACAAGATCCACTCGGCTGATTCTTCTTCAATATGCCCTTCACCAACATGCAGTGTTTCCTTGATTGAATTAGCTCTCACACCAATATTTGCGTCTAGAGCCTTTGCATTGAGGGCTATCTGAAAACGGCTGTGGCGCTGAAGTTGCCTGTGAATGTGGAGTTGGTGGCATGTGAAACCCGCATGTGGAGCATTCGTTTGTGTGGGATGCTCACCAAGCTTCATTTCAGTCCTAGGCACAAAAAGGGCACTAAGCATAGAGTGTGAAAACTGAGTTTCCTTGAGAGCTGCTTGGAAGCCTGATGGTGTGTGAAGTTAGTGAGCCAACTGGAGTTGTTCTCCCACAAGAACCACTCGGCTGATCCATCTTCAATATGCCCTTCACCAACATGCAGTGTTTCCTTGATTGAATTAGCTCTCACACCAATATTTGCGTCTAGAGCCTTTGCATTGCGGGCTATCTGAAAACGGCTGTGGCGCTGAAGTTGCCTGTGAATGTGGAGTTGGTGGCATGTGAAACCCGCATGTGGAGCATTCGTTTTGTGTGGGATGCTCTACCAGGTTCATTCCTAGATAATGCACTCAAAGGGCACTAAGCATAGAGTGTGAAAATTGAGTTTCCTTGAGAGCTGCTTGGAAGCCTGATGGTGTGTGAAGTTAGTGAGCCAAATGGAGTTGTTCTCCCACAAGAACCACTCGGCTGATCCTTCTTCAATATGCCCTTCACCAACATGCAGTGTTTCCTTGATTGAATTAGCTCTCACACCAATATTTACGTCTAGAGCCTTTGCATTGAGGGCTGTCTGAAAATGGCTGTATCGCTGAAGTTGCCTGTGAATGTGGAGTTGGTGGCATGTGAAACCCGCATGTGGAGCATTCGTTTGTGTGGGATGCTCAGCAAGCTTCTTTTCAGTCCTAGGCACTCAAAGGGCACTAAGCATAGAGTGTGAAAACTGAGTTTCCTTGAGAGCTGCTTGGAAGCCTGATGGTGTGTGAAGTTAGTGAGCCAAATGGAGTTGTTCTCCCACAAGAACCACTCGGCTGATCCTTCTTCAATATGCCCTTCACCAACATGCAGTGTTTCCTTGATTGAATTAGCTCTCACACCAATATTTGCGTCTAGAGCCTTTGCATTGAGGGCTGTCTGAAAACGGCTGTGGCGCTGAAGTTGCCTGTGAATGTGGAGTTGGTGGCATGTGAAACCCGCATGTGGAGCATTCGTTTGTGTGGGATGCTCTACCTGGTTCATTCCTAGATAATGCACTCAAAGGGCACTAAGCATACAGTGTGAAAACTGAGTTTCCTTGGGAGCTGCATGGAAGCCTGATGGTGTGTGAAGTTATTGAGCCAAATGGAGTTGTTCTCCCACAAGAACCACTCGGCTGATCCTTCTTCAATATGCCCTTCACCAACATGCAGTGTTTCCTTGATTGAATTAGCTCTCACACCAATATTTGCGTCTAGAGCCTTTGCATTGAGGGCTATCTGAAAATGGCTGTGGCGCTGAAGTTGCCTGTGAATGTGGAGTTGGTGGCATGTGAAACCCGCATGTGGAGCATTGGTTTGTGTGGGATGCTCACCAAGCTTCATTTCAGTCCTAGGCACTCAAAGGGCACTAAGCATAGAGTGTGAAAACTGAGTTTCCTTGAGAGCTGCTTGGAAGCCTGATGGTGTGTGAAGTTAGTGAGCCAAATGGAGTTGTTCTCCCACAAGAACCACTCGGCTGATCCTTCTTCAATATGCCCTTCACCAACATGCAGTGTTTCCTTCATTGAATTAGCTCTCACACCAATATTTGCGTCTAGAGCCTTTGCATTGAGGGCTATCTGAAAACGGCTGTGGCGCTGAAGTTGCCTGTGAATGTGGAGTTGGTGGCATGTGAAACCCGCATGTGGAGCATTCGTTTGTGTGGGATGCTCACCAAGCTTCATTTCATTCAAAGGCACTCAAAGGGCACTAAGCATAGAGTGTGAAAACTGAGTTTCCTTGAGAGCTGCTTGGAAGCCTGATGGTGTGTGAAGTTAGTGAGCCAAATGGAGTTGTTCTCCCACAAGAACCACTCGGCTGATCCTTCTTCAATATGCCCTTCACCAACATGCAGTGTTTCCTTGATTGAATTAGCTCTCACACCAATATTTGCGTCTAGAGCCTTTGCATTGAGGGCTGTCTGAAAATGGCTGTGGCGCTGAAGTTACCTGTGAATGTGGAGTTGGTGGCATGTGAAACCCGCATGTGGAACATTCGTTTGTGTGGGATGCTCACCAAGCTTCATTTCAGTCCTAGGCACTCAAAGGGCACTAAGCATAGAGTGTGAAAACTGAGTTTCCTTGAGAGCTGCTTGGAAGCCTGATGGTGTGTGAAGTTAGTGAGCCAAATGGAGTTGTTCTCCCACAAGAACCACTCGGCTGATTCTTCTTCAATATGCCCTTCACCAACATGCAGTGTTTCCTTGATTGAATTAGCTCTCACACCAATATTTGCGTCTAGAGCCTTTGCATTGAGGGCTATCTGAAAACGGCTGTGGCGCTGAAGTTGCCTGTGAATGTGGAGTTGGTGGCATGTGAAAGCCGCATGTGGAGCATTCGTTTGTTTGGGATGCTCTACCAGGTTCATTCCTAGATAATGCACTCAAAGGGCACTAAGCATAGAGTGTGAAAACTGAGTTTCCTTGAGAGCTGCTTGGAAGCCTGATGGTGTGTGAAGTTAGTGAGCCAAATGGAGTTGTTCTCCCACAAGAACCACTCGGCTGATCCTTCTTCAATATGCCATTCAACAACATGCAGTGTTTCCTTGATTGAATTAGCTCTCACACCAATATTTGCGTCTAGAGCCTTTGCATTGAGGGCTGTCTGAAAATGGCTGTGGCGCTGAAGTTACCTGTGAATGTGGAGTTGGTGGCATGTGAAACCCGCATGTGGAGCATTCTTTTGTGTGGGATGCTCACCAAGCTTCATTTCAGTCCTAGGCACTCAAAGGGCACTAAGCATAGAGTGTGAAAAGTGAGTTTCCTTGAGAGCTGCTTGGAAGCCTGATGGTGTGTGAAGTTAGTGAGCCAAATGGAGTTGTTCTCCCACAAGAACCACTCGGCTGATCCTTCTTCAATATGCCCTTCACCAACATGCAGTGTTTCCTTGATTGAATTAGCTCTCACACAAATATTTGCGTCTAGAGCCTTTGCATTGAGGGCTATCTGAAAACGGCTGTGGCGCTGAAGTTGCCTGTGAATGTGGAGTTGGTGGCATGTGAAACCCGCATGTGGAACATTCTTTTGTGTGGGATGCTCTACCAGGTTCATTCCTAGATAATGCACTCAAAGGGCACTAAGCATAGAGTGTGAAAACTGAGTTTCCTTGAGAGCTGCTTGGAAGCCTGATGGTGTGTGAAGTTAATGAGCCAAATGGAGTTGTTGTCCCACAAGAACCACTCGGCTGATCCTTCTTCAATATGCCCTTCACCAACATGCAGTGTTTCCTTGATTGAATTAGCTCTCACACCAATATTTGCGTCTAGAGCCTTTGCATTGAGGGCTATCTGAAAACGGCTGTGGCGCTGAAGTTGCCTGTGAATGTGGAGTTGGTGGCATGTGAAACCCGCATGTGGAGCATTCGTTTGTGTGGGATGCTCAGCAAGCTTCATTTCAGTCCTAGGCACACAAAGGGCACTAAGCATAGAGTGTGAAAACTGAGTTTCCTTGAGAGCTGCTTGGAAGCCTGATGGTGTGTGAAGTTAGTGAGCCAAATGGAGTTGTTCTCCCACAAGAACCACTCGGCTGATCCTTCTTCAATATGCCCTTCACCAACATGCAGTGTTTCCTTGATTGAATTAGCTCTCACACCAATATTTGCGTCTACAGCCTTTGCATTGAGGGCTGTCTGAAAATGGCTGTGGCGCTGAAGTTGCCTGTGAATGTGGAGTTGGTGGCATGTGAAACCCGCATGTGGAACATTCGCTTGTGTGGGATGCTCTACCAGGTTCATTCCTAGATAATGCACTCAAAGGGCACTAAGCATAGAGTGTGAAAACTGAGTTTCCTTGAGAGCTGCTTGGAAGCCTGATGGTGTGTGAAGTTAGTGAGCCAAATGGAGTTGTTCTCCCACAAGAACCACTCGGCTGATCCTTCTTCAATATGCCCTTCACCAACATGCAGTGTTTCCTTCATTGAATTAGCTCTCACATCAATATTTGCGTCTAGAGCCTTTGCATTGAGGGCTATCTGAAAATGGCTGTGGCGCTGAAGTTGCCTGTGAATGTGGAGTTGGTGGCATGTGAAACCCGCATGTGGAGCATTCTTTTGTGTGGGATGCTCTACCAGGTTCATTCCTAGGTAATACACTCAAAGGGCACTAAGCATAGGGTGTGAAAACTGAGTTTCCTTGAGAGCTGCATGGAAGCCTGATGGTTTGTGAAGATAGAGAGCCAATTGGAGTTGTTCTCCCACAAGAACCACTCGGCTGATCCTTCTTCAATATGCCCTTCACCAACATGCAGTGTTTCCTTGATTGAATTAGCTCTCACACCAATATTTGCGTCTAGAGCCATTGCATTGAGGGCTATCTGAAAACGGCTGTGGCGCTGAAGTTGCCTGTGAATGTGGAGTTGGTGGCATGTGAAACCCGCATGTGGAGCATTCGTTTTTGTGGGATGCTCAGCAAGCTTCATTTCAGTCCTAGGCACACAAAGGGCACTGAGCATAGAGTGTGAAAACTGAGTTTCCTTGAGAGCTGCTTGGAAGCCTGATGGTGTGTGAAGTTAGTGAGCCAAATGGAGTTGTTCTCCCACAAGAACCACTCGGCTGGTCCTTCTTCAATATGCCCTTCACCAACATGCAGTGTTTCCTTGATTGAATTAGCTCTCACACCAATATTTGCGTCTAGAGCCTTTGCATTGAGGGCTATCTGAAAACGGCTGTGGCGCTGAAGTTGCCTGTGAATGTGGAGTTGGTGGCATGTGAAACCCGCATGTGGAGCATTCGTTTTTGTGGGATGCTCAGCAAGCTTCATTTCAGTCCTAGGCACACAAAGGGCACTGAGCATAGAGTGTGAAAACTGAGTTTCCTTGAGAGCTGCTTGGAAGCCTGATGGTGTGTGAAGTTAGTGAGCCAAATGGAGTTGTTCTCCCACAAGAACCACTCGGCTGATCCTTCTTCAATATGCCCTTCACCAACATGCAGTGTTTCCTTGATTGAATTAGCTCTCACACCAATATTTGCATCTAGAGCCTTTGCATTGAGGGCTATCTGAAAACGGCTGTGGCGCTGAAGTTGCCTGTGAATGTGGAGTTGGTAGCATGTGAAACCCGCATGTGGAACATTCTTTTGTGGGGATGCTCTACCAGGTTCATTCCTAGATAATGCACTCAAAGGGCACTAAGCATAGAGAGTGAAAACTGAGTTTCCTTGAGAGCTGCTTGGAAGCCTGTTGGTGTGTGAAGTTAGTGAGCCAAATGGAGTTGTTCTCCCACAAGAACCACTCGGCTGATCCTTCTTCAATATGCCCTTCACCTACATGCAGTGTTTCCTTGATTGAATTAGCTCTCACACCAATATTTGCTTCTAGAGCCTTTGCATTGAGGGCTATCTGAAAATGGTTGTGGCGCTGAAGTTACCTGTGAATGTGGAGCTGGTGGCATGTGAAACCCGCATGTGGAGCATTCGTTTGTGTGGGATGCTCACCAGCTTCATTTCAGTCCTAGGCACACAAAGGGCACTAAGCATAGAGTGTGAAAACTGAGTTTCCTTGAGAGCTGCTTGGAAGCCTGATGGTGTGTGAAGTTAGTGAGCCAAATGGAGTTGTTCTCCCACAAGAACCACTCGGCTGGTCCTTCTTCAATATGCCCTTCACCAACATGCAGTGTTTCCTTGATTGAATTAGCTCTCACACCAATATTTGCGTCTAGAGCCTTTGCATTGAGGGCTATCTGAAAACGGCTGTGGCGCTGAAGTTGCCTGTGAATGTGGAGTTGGTGGCATGTGAAACCCGCATGTGGAGCATTCGTTTGTGTGGGATGCTCTACCAGGTTCATTCCTAGATAATGCACTCAAAGGGCACTAAGCATAGAGTGTGAAAACTGAGTTTCCTTGAGAGCTGCTTGGAAGCCTGATGGTGTGTGAAGTTAGTGAGCCAAATGGAGTTGATCTCCCACAAGAACCACTCGGCTGATCCTTCTTCAATATGCCCTTCACCAACATGCAGTGTTTCCTTGATTGAATTAGCTCTCACACCAATATTTGCGTCTAGAGCCTTTGCATTGAGGGCTATCTGAAAACGGCTGTGGCGCTGAAGTTGCCTGTGAATGTGGAGTTGGTGGCATGTGAAACCCGCATGTGGAGCATTCGTTTTTGTGGGATGCTCAGCAAGCTACATTTCAGTCCTAGGCACACAAAGGGCACTGAGCATAGAGTGTGAAAACTGAGTTTCCTTGAGAGCTGCTTGGAAGCCTGATGGTGTGTGAAGTTAGTGAGCCAAATGGAGTTGTTCTCCCACAAGAACCACTCGGCTGGTCCTTCTTCAATATGCCCTTCACCAACATGCAGTGTTTCCTTGATTGAATTAGCTCTCACACCAATATTTGCGTCTAGAGCCTTTGCATTGAGGGCTATCTGAAAACGGCTGTGGCGCTGAAGTTGCCTGTGAATGTGGAGTTGGTGGCATGTGAAACCCGCATGTGGAGCATTCGTTTGTGTGGGATGCTCTACCAGGTTCATTCCTAGATAATGCACTCAAAGGGCACTAAGCATACAGTGTGAAAACTGAGTTTCCTTGAGAGCTGCTTGGAAGCCTGATGGTGTGTGAAGTTAGTGAACCAAATGGAGTTGATCTCCCACAAGAACCACTCGGCTGATCCTTCTTCAATATGCCCTTCACCAACATGCAGTGTTTCCTTGATTGAATTAGCTCTCACACCAATATTTGCGTCTAGAGCCTTTGCATTGAGGGCTATCTGAAAACGGCTGTGCCGCTGAAGTTGCCTGTGAATGTGGAGTTGGTGGCATGTGAAACCCGCATGTGGAGCATTCGTTTTTGTGGGATGCTCAGCAAGCTTCATTTCAGTCCTAGGCACACAAAGGGCACTGAGCATAGAGTGTGAAAACTGAGTTTCCTTGAGAGCTGCTTGGAAGCCTGATGGTGTGTGAAGTTAGTGAGCCAAATGGAGTTGTTCTCCCACAAGAACCACTCGGCTGATCCTTCTTCAATATGCCCTTCACCAACATGCAGTGTTTCCTTGATTGAATTAGCTCTCACACCAATATTTGCATCTAGAGCCTTTGCATTGAGGGCTATCTGAAAACGGCTGTGGCGCTGAAGTTGCCTGTGAATGTGGAGTTGGTAGCATGTGAAACCCGCATGTGGAACATTCTTTTGTGGGGATGCTCTACCAGGTTCATTCCTAGATAATGCACTCAAAGGGCACTAAGCATAGAGTGTGAAAACTGAGTTTCCTTGAGAGCTGCTTGGAAGCCTGTTGGTGTGTGAAGTTAGTGAGCCAAATGGAGTTGTTCTCCCACAAGAACCACTCGGCTGATCCTTCTTCAATATGCCCTTCACCTACATGCAGTGTTTCCTTGATTGAATTAGCTCTCACACCAATATTTGCGTCTAGAGCCTTTGCATTGAGGGCTATCTGAAAACGGCTGTGGCGCTGAAGTTGCCTGTGAATGTGGAGTTGGTGGCATGTGAAACCCGCATGTGGAGCATTCGTTTGTGTGGGATGCTCAGCAAGCTTCATTTCAGTCCTAGGCACACAAAGAGCACTAAGCATAGAGTGTGAAAACTGAGTTTCCTTGAGAGCTGCTTGGAAGCCTGATGGTGTGTGAAGTTAGTGAGCCAAATGGAGTTGTTCTCCCACAAGAACCACTCGGCTGATCCTTCTTCAATATGCCCTTCACCAACATGCAGTGTTTCCTTGATTGAATTAGCTCTCACACCAATATTTGCGTCTACAACCTTTGCATTGAGGGCTGTCTGAAAGTGGCTGTGGCGCTGAAGTTGCCTGTGAATGTGGAGTTGGTGGCATGTGAAACCCGCATGTGGAACATTAGCTTGTGTGGGATGCTCTACCAGGTTCATTCCTAGATAATGCACTCAAAGGGCACTAAGCATAGAGTGTGAAAACTGAGTTTCCTTGAGAGCTGCTTGGAAGCCTGATGGTGTGTGAAGTTAGTGAGCCAAATGGAGTTGTTCTCCCACAAGAACCACTCGGCTGATCCTTCTTCAATATGCCCTTCACCAACATGCAGTGTTTCCTTGATTGAATTAGCTCTCACATCAATATTTGCGTCTAGAGCCTTTGCATTGAGGGCTATCTGAAAACGGCTGTGGCGCTGAAGTTGCCTGTGAATGTGGAGTTGGTGGCATGTGAAACCCGCATGTGGAGCATTGGTTTGTGTGGGATGCTCTACCAGGTTCATTCCTAGATAATGCACTCAAAGGGCACTAAGCATAGAGTGTGAAAACTGAGTTTCCTTGAGAGCTGCATGGAAGCCTGATGGTTTGTGAAGTTAGAGAGCCAATTGGAGTTGTTCTCCCACAAGAACCACTCGGCTGATCCTTCTTCAATATGCCCTTCACCAACATGCAGTGTTTCCTTGATTGAATTAGCTCTCACACCAATATTTGCGTCTAGAGCCTTTGCATTGAGGGCTATCTGAAAACGGCTGTGGCGCTGAAGTTGCCTGTGAATGTGGAGTTGGTGGCATGTGAAACCCGCATGTGGAGCATTCGTTTGTATGGGATGCTCTACCAGGTTCATTCCTAGATAATGCACTCAAAGGGCACTAAGCATAGAGTGTGAAAACTGAGTTTCTTTGAGAGCTGCTTGGAAGCCTGATGGTGTGTGAAGTTAGTGAGCCAAATGGAGTTGTTCTCCCACAAGAACCACTCGGCTGATCCTTCTTCAATATGCCCTTCACCAACGTGCAGAGTTTCCTTGATTGAATTAGCTCTCACACCAATATTTTCGCCTAGAGCCTTTGCATTGAGGGCTATCTGAAAACGGCTGTGGCGCTGAAGTTACCTGTGAATGTGGAGCTGGTGGCATGTGAAACCCGCATGTGGAGCATTCGTTTGTGTGGGATGCTCACCAGCTTCATTTCAGTCCTAGGCACACAAAGGGCACTAAGCATAGAGTGTGAAAACTGAGTTTCCTTGAGAGCTGCTTGGAAGCCTGATGGTGTGTGAAGTTAGTGAGCCAAATGGAGTTGTTCTCCCACAAGAACCACTCGGCTGGTCCTTCTTCAATATGCCCTTCACCAACATGCAGTGTTTCCTTGATTGAATTAGCTCTCACAGCAATATTTGCGTCTAGAGCCTTTGCATTGCGGGCTATCTGAAAACGGCTGTGGCGCTGAAGTTGCCTGTGAATGTGGAGTTGGTGGCATGTGAAACCCGCATGTGGAGCATTCGTTTTGTGTGGGATGATCTACCAGGCTCATTCCTAGATAATGCACTCAAAGGGCACTAAGCATAGAGTGTGAAAACTGAGTTTCCTTGAGAGCTGCTTGGAAGCCTGATGGTGTGTGAAGTTAGTGAGCCAAATGGAGTTGTTCTCCCACAAGAACCACTCGGCTGATCCTTCTTCAATATGCCCTTCACCAACATGCAGTGTTTCCTTGATTGAATTAGCTCTCACACCAATATTTGCGTCTAGAGCCTTTGCATTGAGGGCTATCTGAAAATGGCTGTGGCGCTGAAGTTGCCTGTGAATGTGGAGTTGGTGGCATGTGAAACCCGCATGTGGAGCATTCGTTTGTGTGGGATGCTCACCAAGCTTCATTTCAGTCCTAGGCACTCAAAGGGCACTAAGCATAGAGTGTGAAAACTGAGTTTCCTTGAGAGCTGCTTGGAAGCCTGATGGTGTGTGAAGTTAGTGAGCCAAATGGAGTTGTTCTCCCACAAGAACCACTCGGCTGATCCTTCTTCAATATGCCCTTCACCAACATGCAGTGTTTCCTTGATTGAATTAGCTCTCACACCAATATTTGCGTCTAGAGCCTTTGTTTTGAGGGCTGTCTGAAAATGGCTGTGGCGCTGAAGTTACCTGTGAATGTGGAGTTGGTGGCATGTGAAACCCGCATGTGGAACATTCGTTTGTGTGGGATGCTCAGCAAGCTTCATTTCAGTCCTAGGCACTCAATGGGCACTAAGCATAGAGTGTGAAAACTGAGTTTCCTTGAGAGCTGCTTGGAAGCCTGATGGTGTGTGAAGTTAGTGAGCCAAATGGAGTTGTTCTCCCACAAGAACCACTCGGCTGATTCTTCTTCAATATGCCCTTCACCAACATGCAGTGTTTCCTTGATTGAATTAGCTCTCACACCAATATTTGCGTCTAGAGCCTTTGCATTGAGGGCTATCTGAAAACGGCTGTGGCTCTGAAGTTGCCTGTGAATGTGGAGTTGGTGTCATGTGAAACCCGCATGTGGAGCATTCGTTTGTGTGGGATGCTCTAGCAGGTTCATTCCTAGATAATGCACTCAAAGAGCACTAAGCATAGAGTGTGAAAACTGAGTTTCCTTGAGAGCTGCTTGGAAGCCTGATGGTGTGTGAAGTTAGTGAGCCAAATGGAGTTGTTCTCCCACAAGATCCACTCGGCTGATCCTTCTTCAATATGCCATTCAACAACATGCAGTGTTTCCTTGATTGAATTAGCTCTCACACCAATATTTGCGTCTAGAGCCTTTGCATTGAGGGCTGTCTGAAAATGGCTGTGGTGCTGAAGTTACCTGTGAATGTGGAGTTGGTGGCATGTGAAACCCGCATGTGGAGCATTCGTTTGTGTGGGATGCTCACCAATCTTCATTTCAGTCCTAGGCACTCAAAGGCACTAAGCATAGAGTGTGAAAACTGAGTTTCCTTGAGAGCTGCTTGGAAGCCTGATGGTGTGTGAAGTTAGTGAGCCAAATGGAGTTGTTCTCCCACAAGAACCACTCGGCTGATTCTTCTTCAATATGCCCTTCACCAACATGCAGTGTTTCCTTGATTGAATTAGCTCTCACACCAATATTTGCGTCTAGAGCCTTTGCATTGAGGGCTATCTGAAAACGGCTGTGGCGCTGAAGTTGCCTGTGAATGTGGAGTTGGTGTCATGTGAAACCCGCATGTGGAGCATTCGTTTGTGTGGGATCTCTACCAGGTTCATTCCTAGATAATGCACTCAAAGGGCACTAAGCATAGAGTGTGAAAACTGAGTTTCCTTGAGAGCTGCTTGGAAGCCTGATGGTGTGTGAAGTTAGTGAGCCAAATGGAGTTGTTCTCCCACAAGAACCACTCGGCTGATCCTTCTTCAATATGCCCTTCACCAACATGCAGTGTTTCCTTGATTGAATTAGCTCTCACACCAATATTTTCGCCTAGAGACTTTGCATTGAGGGCTATCTGAAAACGGCTGTGGCGCTGAAGTTGCCTGTGAATGTGGAGTTGGTGGCATGTGAAACCCGCATGTGGAGCATTCGTTTGTGTGGGATGCTCAGCAAGCTTCATTTCAGTCCTAGGCACACAATGGGCACTAAGCATAGAGTGTGAAAACTGAGTTTCCTTGAGAGCTGCTTGGAAGCCTGATGGTGTGTGAAGTTAGTGAGCCAAATGGAGTTGTTCTCCCACAAGAACCACTCGGCTGATCCTTCTTCAATATGCCCTTCACCAACATGCAGTGTTTCCTTGATTGAATTAGCTCTCACACCAATATTTGCGTCTAGAGCCTTTGCATTGAGGGCTATCTGAAAATGGCTGTGGCGCTGAAGTTACCTGTGAATGTGGAGCTGGTGGCATGTGAAACCCGCATGTGGAGCATTCGTTTGTGTGGGATGCTCACCAGCTTCATTTCAGTCCTAGGCACACAAAGGGCACTAAGCATAGAGTGTGAAAACTGAGTTTCCTTGAGAGCTGCATGGAAGCCTGATGGTGTGTGAAGTTAGTGAGCCAAATGGAGTTGTTCTCCCACAAGAACCACTCGGCGGGTCCTTCTTCAATATGCCCTTCAGCAACATGCAGTGTTTCCTTGATTGAATTAGCTCTCACACCAATATTTGCGTCTAGAGCCTTTGCATTGAGGGCTATCTGAAAACGGCTGTGGCGCTGAAGTTGCCTGTGAATGTGGAGTTGGTGGCATGTGAAACCCGCATGTGGAGCATTCGTTTGTGTGGGATGCTCTACCAGGTTCATTCCTAGATAATGCACTCAAAGGGCACTAAGCATAGAGTGTGAAAACTGAGTTTCCTTGAGAGCTGCTTGGAAGCCTGATGGTGTGTGAAGTTAGTGAGCCAAATGGAGTTGTTCTCCCACAAGAACCACTCGGCTGATCCTTCTTCAATATGCCCTTCACCAACATGCAGTGTTTCCTTGATTGAATTAGCTCTCACACCAATATTTGCGTCTAGAGCCTTTGCATTGAGGGCTATCTGAAAACGGCTGTGGCGCTGAAGTTGCCTGTGAATGTGGAGTTGGTGGCATATGAAACCCGCATGTGGAGCATTCGTTTGTGTGGGATGCTCAGCAAGCTTCATTTCAGTCCTCGGCACACAAAGAGCACTAAGCATAGAGTGTGTAAACTGAGTTTCCTTGAGAGCTGCTTGGAAGCCGGATGGTGTGTGAAGTTAGTGAGCCAAATGGAGTTGTTCTCCCACAAGAACCACTCGGCTGATCCTTCTTCAATATGCCCTTCACCAACATGCAGTGTTTCCTTGATTGAATTAGCTCTCACACCAATATTTGCGTCTAGAGCCTTTGCATTGAGGGCTATCTGAAAACGGCTGTGGCGCTGAAGTTGCCTGTGAATGTGGAGTTGGTGGCATGTGAAACCCGCATGTGGAGCATTCGTTTGTATGGGATGCTCTACCAGGTTCATTCCTAGATAATGCACTCAAAGGGCACTAAGCATAGAGTGTGAAAACTGAGTTTCCTTGAGAGCTGCTTGGAAGCCTGGTGGTGTGTGAAGTTAGTGAGCCAAATGGAGTTGTTCTCCCACAAGAACCACTCGGCTGATCCTTCTTCAATATGCCCTTCACCAACGTGCAGAGTTTCCTTGATTGAATTAGCTCTCACACCAATATTTGCGTCTAGAGCCTTTGCATTGAGGGCTATCTGAAAACGGCTGTGGCGCTGAAGTTACCTGTGAATGTGGAGCTGGTGGCATGTGAAACCCGCATGTGGAGCATTCGTTTGTGTGGGATGCTCACCAGCTTCATTTCAGTCCTAGGCACACAAAGGGCACTAAGCATAGAGTGTGAAAACTGAGTTTCCTTGAGAGCTGCTTGGAAGCCTGATGGTGTGTGAAGTTAGTGAGCCAAATGGAGTTGTTCTCCCACAAGAACCACTCGGCTGGTCCTTCTTCAATATGCCCTTCACCAACATGCAGTGTTTCCTTGATTGAATTAGCTCTCACACCAATATTTGCGTCTAGAGCCTTTGCATTGAGGGCTATCTGAAAATGGCTGTGGCGCTGAAGTTGCCTGTGAATGTGGAGTTGGTGGCATGTGAAACCCGCATGTGGAACATTCTTTTGTGTGGGATGCTCTACCAGGTTCATTCCTAGATAATGCACTCAGAGGGCACTAAGCATAGAGTGTGAAAACTGAGTTTCCTTGAGAGCTGCTTGGAAGCCTGATGGTGTGTGAAGTTAGTGAGCCAAATGGAGTTGTTCTCCCACAAGAACCACTCGGCTGATCCTTTTTCAATGTGCCCTTCACCAACATGCAGTGTTTCCTTGATTGAATTAGCTCTCACACCAATATTTGCGTCTAGAGGCTTTGCATTGAGGGCTATCTGAAAACGGCTGTGGCGCTGAAGTTGCCTGTGAATGTGGAGTTGGTGGCATGTGAAACCCGCATGTGGAGCATTCGTTTGTGTGGGATGCTCACCAAGCTTCATTTCAGTCCTAGGCACACAAAGGGCACTAAGCATAGAGTGTGAAAACTGAGTTTCCTTGAGAGCTGCTTGGAAGCCTGATGGTGTGTGAAGTTAGTGAGCCAAATGGAGTTGTTCTCCCACAAGAACCACTCGGCTGATCCTTCTTCAATATGCCCTTCACCAACATGCTGTGTTTCCTTGATTGAATTAGCTCTCACAGCAATATTTGCGTCTAGAGCCTTTGCATTGAGGGCTATCTGAAAACGGCTGTGGCGCTGAAGTTGCCTGTGAATGTGGAGTTGGTGGCATGTGAAACCCGCATGTGGAGCATTCGTTTGTGTGGGATGCTCACCAAGCTTCATTTCAGTCCTAGGCACTCAAAGGGCACTAAGCATAGAGTGTGAAAACTGAGTTTCCTTGAGAGCTGCTTGGAAGCCTGATGGTGTGTGAAGTTAGTGAGCCAAATGGAGTTGTTCTCCCACAAGAACCACTCGGCTGATCCTTCTTCAATATGCCCTTCACCAACATGCAGTGTTTCCTTGATTGAATTAGCTCTCACACCAATATTTGCGTCTAGAGCCTTTGCATTGCGGGCTATCTGAAAACGGCTGTGGCGCTGAAGTTGCCTGTGAATGTGGAGTTGGTGGCATGTGAAACCCGCATGTGGAGCATTCGTTTTGTGTGGGATGATCTACCAGGTTCATTCCTAGATAATGCACTCAAAGGGCACTAAGCATACAGTGTGAAAACTGAGTTTCCTTGAGAGCTGCTTGGAAGCCTGATGGTGTGTGAAGTTAGTGAGCCAAATGGAGTTGTTCTCCCACAAGAACCACTCGGCTGATCCTTCTTCAATATGCCCTTCACCAACATGCAGTGTTTCCTTGATTGAATTAGCTCTCACACCAATATTTGCGTCTAGAGCCTTTGCATTGAGGGCTATCTGAAAACGGCTGTGGCGCTGAAGTTGCCTGTGAATGTGGAGTTGGTGGCATGTGAAACCCGCATGTGGAGCATTCGTTTGTGTGGGATGCTCACCAAGCTTCATTTCAGTCCTAGGCACTCAAAGGGCACTAAGCATAGAGTGTGAAAACTGAGTTTCCTTGAGAGCTGCTTGGAAGCCTGATGGTGTGTGAAGTTAGTGAGCCAAATGGAGTTGTTCTCCCACAAGAACCACTCGGCTGATCCTTCTTCAATATGCCCTTCACCAACATGCAGTGTTTCCTTGATTGAATTAGCTCTCACACCAATATTTGCGTCTAGAGCCTTTGCATTGAGGGCTATCTGAAAACGGCTGTGGCGCTGAAGTTGCCTGTGAATGTGGAGTTGGTGGCATGTGAAACCCGCATGTGGAGCATTCGTTTGTGTGGGATGCTCTACCAGGTTCATTCCTAGATAATGCACTCAAAGGGCACTAAGCATAGAGTGTGAAAATTGAGTTTCCTTGAGAGCTGCTTGGAAGCCTGATGGTGTCTGAAGTTAGTGAGCCAACTGGAGTTGTTCTCCCACAAGAACCACTCGGCTGATCCTTCTTCAATATGCCCTTCACCAACATGCAGTGTTTCCTTGATTGAATTAGCTCTCACAGCAATATTTGCGTCTAGAGCCTTTGCATTGCGGGCTATCTGAAAACGGCTGTGGCGCTGAAGTTGCCTGTGAATGTGGAGTTGGTGGCATGTGAAACCCGCATGTGGAGCATTCGTTTTGTGTGGGATGATCTACCAGGCTCATTCCTAGATAATGCACTCAAAGGGCACTAAGCATAGAGTGTGAAAACTGAGTTTCCTTGAGAGCTGCTTGGAAGCCTGATGGTGTGTGAAGTTAGTGAGCCAAATGGAGTTGTTCTCCCACAAGAACCACTCGGCTGATCCTTCTTCAATATGCCCTTCACCAACATGCTGTGTTTCCTTGATTGAATTAGCTCTCACAGCAATATTTGCGTCTAGAGCCTTTGCATTGAGGGCTATCTGAAAACGGCTGTGGCGCTGAAGTTGCCTGTGAATGTGGAGTTGGTGGCATGTGAAACCCGCATGTGGAGCATTCGTTTGTGTGGGATGCTCACCAAGCTTCATTTCAGTCCTAGGCACTCAAAGGGCACTAAGCATAGAGTGTGAAAACTGAGTTTCCTTGAGAGCTGCTTGGAAGCCTGATGGTGTGTGAAGTTAGTGAGCCAAATGGAGTTGTTCTCCCACAAGAACCACTCGGCTGATCCTTCTTCAATATGCCCTTCACCAACATGCAGTGTTTCCTTGATTGAATTAGCTCTCACAGCAATATTTGCGTCTAGAGCCTTTGCATTGCGGGCTATCTGAAAACGGCTGTGGCGCTGAAGTTGCCTGTGAATGTGGAGTTGGTGGCATGTGAAACCTGCATGTGGAGCATTCGTTTTGTGTGGGATGATCTACCAGGTTCATTCCTAGATAATGCACTCAAAGGGCACTAAGCATACAGTGTGAAAACTGAGTTTCCTTGAGAGCTGCTTGGAAGCCTGATGGTGTGTGAAGTTAGTGAGCCAAATGGAGTTGTTCTCCCACAAGAACCACTCGGCTGATCCTTCTTCAATTTGCCCTTCACCAACATGCAGTGTTTCCTTGATTGAATTAGCTCTCACACCAATATTTGCGTCTAGAGCCTTTGCATTGAGGGCTATCTGAAAACGGCTGTGGCGCTGAAGTTGCCTGTGAATGTGGAGTTGGTGGCATGTGAAACCCGCATGTGGAGCATTCGTTTGTGTGGGATGCTCTACCAGGTTCATTCCTAGATAATGCACTCAAAGGGCACTAAGCATAGAGTGTGAAAATTGAGTTTCCTTGAGAGCTGCTTGGAAGCCTGATGGTGTGTGAAGTTAGTGAGCCAACTGGAGTTGTTCTCCCACAAGAACCACTCGGCTGATCCTTCTTCAATATGCCCTTCACCAACATGCAGTGTTTCCTTGATTGAATTAGCTCTCACAGCAATATTTGCGTCTAGAGCCTTTGCATTGAGGGCTATCTGAAAACGGCTGTGGCGCTGAAGTTGCCTGTGAATGTGGAGTTGGTGGCATGTGAAACCCGCATGTGGAGCATTCGTTTTGTGTGGGATGATCTACCAGGCTCATTCCTAGATAATGCACTCAAAGGGCACTAAGCATACAGTGTGAAAACTGAGTTTCCTTGAGAGCTGCTTGGAAGCCTGATGGTGTGTGAAGTTAGTGAGCCAACTGGAGTTGTTCTCCCACAAGAACCACTCGGCTGATCCTTCTTCAATATGCCCTTCACCAACATGCAGTGTTTCCTTGATTGAATTAGCTCTCACACCAATATTTGCGTCTAGAGCCTTTGCATTGAGGGCTATCTGAAAATGGCTGTGGCGCTGAAGTTGCCTGTGAATGTGGAGTTGGTGGCATGTGAAACCCGCATGTGGAGCATTCGTTTGTGTGGGATGCTCACCAAGCTTCATTTCAGTCCTAGGCACTCAAAGGGCACTAAGCAAAGAGTGTGAAAACTGAGTTTCCTTGAGAGCTGCATGGAAGCCTGATGGTGTGTGAAGTTAGTGAGCCAAATGGAGTTGTTCTTCCACAAGATGCACTCGGCTGATTCTTCTTCAATATGCGCTTCACCAACATGCAGTGTTTCCTTGATTGAATTAGCTCTCACACCAATATTTGCGTCTAGAGCCTTTGCATTGAGGGCTATCTGAAAACGGCTGTGGCGCTGAAGTTGCCTGTGAATGTGGAGTTGGTGGCATGTGAAACCCGCATGTGGAGCATTCGTTTGTGTGGGATGCTCACCAAGCTTCATTTCAGTCCTAGGCACTCAAAGGGCACTAAGCATAGAGTGTGAAAACTGAGTTTCCTTGAGAGCTGCTTGGAAGCCTGATGGTGTGTGAAGTTAGTGAGCCAAATGGAGTTGTTCTTCCACAAGAACCACTCGGCTGATCCTTCTTCAATATGCCCTTCACCAACATGCAGTGTTTCCTTGATTGAATTAGCTCTCACACCAATATTTGCGTCTAGAGCCTTTGCATTGAGGGCTGTCTGAAAATGGCTGTGGCGCTGAAGTTACCTGTGAATGTGGAGTTGGTGGCATGTGAAACCCGCATGTGGAACATTCGTTTGTGTGGGATGCTCACCAAGCTTCATTTCAGTCCTAGGCACTCAAAGGGCACTAAGCATAGAGTGTGAAAACTGAGTTTCCTTGAGAGCTGCTTGGAAGCCTGATGGTGTGTGAAGTTAGTGAGCCAAATGGAGTTGTTCTTCCACAAGAACCACTCGGCTGATTCTTCTTCAATATGCCCTTCACCATCATGCAGTGTTTCCTTGATTGAATTAGCTCTCACACCAATATTTGCGTCTAGAGCCTTTGCATTGAGGGCTATCTGAAAACGGCTGTGGCGCTGAAGTTGCCTGTGAATGTGGAGTTGGTGTCATGTGAAACCCGCATGTGGAGCATTCGTTTGTGTGGGATGCTCTACCAGGTTCATTCCTAGATAATGCACTCAAAGGGCACTAAGCATAGAGTGTGAAAACTGAGTTTCCTTGAGAGCTGCTTGGAAGCCTGATGGTGTGTGAAGTTAGTGAGCCAAATGGAGTTGTTCTCCCACAAGAACCACTCGGCTGATCCTTCTTCAATATGCCCTTCACCAACATGCAGTGTTTCCTTGATTGAATTAGCTCTCACACCAATATTTGCGTCTACAGCCTTTGCATTGAGGGCTATCTGAAAACGGCTGTGGCGCTGAAGTTGCCTGTGAATGTGGAGTTGGTGGCATGTGAAACCCGCATGTGGAACATTCGTTTGTGTGGGATGCTCTACCAGGTTCATTCCTAGATAATGCACTCAAAGGGCACTAAGCATAGAGTGTGAAAACTGAGTTTCCTTGAGAGCTGCTTGGAAGCCTGATGGTGTGTGAAGTTAGTGAGCCAAATGGAGTTGTTCTCCCACAAGAACCACTCGGCTGATCCTTCTTCAATATGCTCTTCACCAACGTGCAGAGTTTCCTTGATTGAATTAGCTCTCACACCAATATTTGCTTCTAGAGCCTTTGCATTGAGGGCTATCTGAAAATGGCTGTGGCGCTGAAGTTACCTGTGAATGTGGAGCTGGTGGCATGTGAAGCCCGCATGTGGAGCATTCGTTTGTGTGGGATGCTCACCAGCTTCATTTCAGTCCTAGGCACACAAAGGGCACTAAGCATAGAGTGTGAAAACTGAGTTTCCTTGAGAGCTGCTTGGAAGCCTGATGGTGTGTGAAGTTAGTGAGCCAAATGGAGTTGTTCTCCCACAAGAACCACTCGGCTGATCCTTCTTCAATATGCCCTTCACCAACATGCAGTGTTTCCTTGATTGAATTAGCTCTCACACCAATATTTGCGTCTAGAGCCTTTGCATTGCGGGCTATCTGAAAACGGCTGTGGCGCTGAAGTTGCCTGTGAATGTGGAGTTGGTGGCATGTGAAACCCGCATGTGGAGCATTGGTTTGTGTGGGATGCTCTACCAGGTTCATTCCTACATAATGCACTCAAAGGGCACTAAGCATAGAGTGTGAAAACTGAGTTTCCTTGAGAGCTGCTTGGAAGCCTGATGGTGTGTGAAGTTAGTGAGCCAAATGGAGTTGTTCTCCCACAAGAACCACTCGGCTGATCCTTCTTCAATATGCCCTTCACCAACATGCAGTGTTTCCTTGATTGAATTAGCTCTCACACCAATATTTGCGTCTAGAGCCTTTGCATTGAGGGCAATCTGAAAACGGCTGTGGTGCTGAAGTTGCCTGTGAATGTGGAGTTGGTGGCATGTGAAACCCGCATGTGGAGCATTCATTTTTGTGGGATGCTCAGCAAGCTTCATTTCAGTCCTAGGCACTCAAAGGGCACAAAGCATAGAGTGTGAAAACTGAGTTTCCTTGAGAGCTGCTTGGAAGCCTGATGGTGTGTGAAGTTAGTGAGCCAACTGGAGTTGTTCTCCCACAAGAACCACTCGGCTGATCCTTCTTCAATATGCCCTTCACCAACATGCAGTGTTTCCTTGATTGAATTAGCTCTCACACCAATATTTGCGTCTAGAGTCTTTGCATTGAGGGCTATCTGAAAACGGCTGTGGCGCTGAAGTTGCCTGTGAATGTGGAGTTGGTGGCATGTGAAACCCGCATGTAGAACATTCTTTTGTGTGGGATGCTCTACCAGGTTCATTCCTAGATAATGCACTCAAAGGGCACTAAGCATAGAGTGTGAAAACTGAGTTTCCTTGAGAGCTGCTTTGAAGCCTGATGGTGTGTGAAGTTAGTGAGCCAAATGGAGTTGTTCTCCCACAAGAACCACTCGGCTGATTCTTCTTCAATATGCCCTTCACCAACATGCAGTGTTTCCTTGATTGAATTAGCTCTCACACCAATATTTGCGTCTAGAGCCTTTGCATTGAGGGCTGTCTGAAAACGGCTGTGGCGCTGAAGTTGCCTGTGAATGTGGAGTTGGTGGCATGTGAAACCCGCATGTGGAGCATTCGTTTTTGTGCAATGCTCTACCTGGTTCATTCCTAGATAATGCACTCAAAGGGCACTAAGCATAGAGTGTGAAAACTGAGTTTCCTTGGGAGCTGCATGGAAGCCTGATGGTGTGTGAAGTTAGTGAGCCAAATGGAGTTGTTCTCCCACAAGAACCACTCGGCTGATCCTTCTTCAATATGCCCTTCACCAACATGCAGTGTTTCCTTGATTGAATTAGCTCTCACATCAATATTTGCGTCTAGAGCCTTTGCATTGAGGGCTATCTGAAAATGGCTGTGGCGCTGAAGTTGCCTGTGAATGTGGAGTTGGTGGCATGTGAAACCCGCATGTGGTGCATTGGTTTGTGTGGGATGCTCACCAAGCTTCATTTCAGTCCTAGGCACTCAAAGGGCACTAAGCCTAGAGTGTGAACACTGAGTTTCCTTGAGAGCTGCTTGGAAGCCTGATGGTGTGTGAAGTTAGTGAGCCAAATGGAGTTGTTCTCCCACAAGATCCACTCGGCTGATTCTTCTTCAATATGCCCTTCACCAACATGCAGTGTTTCCTTGATTGAATTAGCTCTCACACCAATATTTGCGTCTAGAGCCTTTGCATTGAGGGCTATCTGAAAACGGCTGTGGCGCTGAAGTTGCCTGTGAATGTGGAGTTGGTGGCATGTGAAACCCGCATGTGGAGCATTCGTTTGTGTGGGATGCTCACCAAGCTTCATTTCAGTCCTAGGCACAAAAAGGGCACTAAGCATAGAGTGTGAAAACTGAGTTTCCTTGAGAGCTGCTTGGAAGCCTGATGGTGTGTGAAGTTAGTGAGCCAACTGGAGTTGTTCTCCCACAAGAACCACTCGGCTGATCCTTCTTCAATATGCCCTTCACCAACATGCAGTGTTTCCTTGATTGAATTAGCTCTCACACCAATATTTGCGTCTAGAGCCTTTGCATTGCGGGCTATCTGAAAACGGCTGTGGCGCTGAAGTTGCCTGTGAATGTGGAGTTGGTGGCATGTGAAACCCGCATGTGGAGCATTCGTTTTGTGTGGGATGCTCTACCAGGTTCATTCCTAGATAATGCACTCAAAGGGCACTAAGCATAGAGTGTGAAAATTGAGTTTCCTTGAGAGCTGCTTGGAAGCCTGATGGTGTGTGAAGTTAGTGAGCCAAATGGAGTTGTTCTCCCACAAGAACCACTCGGCTGATCCTTCTTCAATATGCCCTTCACCAACATGCAGTGTTTCCTTGATTGAATTAGCTCTCACACCAATATTTACGTCTAGAGCCTTTGCATTGAGGGCTGTCTGAAAATGGCTGTATCGCTGAAGTTGCCTGTGAATGTGGAGTTGGTGGCATGTGAAACCCGCATGTGGAGCATTCGTTTGTGTGGGATGCTCAGCAAGCTTCTTTTCAGTCCTAGGCACTCAAAGGGCACTAAGCATAGAGTGTGAAAACTGAGTTTCCTTGAGAGCTGCTTGGAAGCCTGATGGTGTGTGAAGTTAGTGAGCCAAATGGAGTTGTTCTCCCACAAGAACCACTCGGCTGATCCTTCTTCAATATGCCCTTCACCAACATGCAGTGTTTCCTTGATTGAATTAGCTCTCACACCAATATTTGCGTCTAGAGCCTTTGCATTGAGGGCTGTCTGAAAACGGCTGTGGCGCTGAAGTTGCCTGTGAATGTGGAGTTGGTGGCATGTGAAACCCGCATGTGGAGCATTCTTTTGTGTGGGATGCTCTACCTGGTTCATTCCTAGATAATGCACTCAAAGGGCACTAAGCATACAGTGTGAAAACTGAGTTTCCTTGGGAGCTGCATGGAAGCCTGATGGTGTGTGAAGTTATTGAGCCAAATGGAGTTGTTCTCCCACAAGAACCACTCGGCTGATCCTTCTTCAATATGCCCTTCACCAACATGCAGTGTTTCCTTGATTGAATTAGCTCTCACACCAATATTTGCGTCTAGAGCCTTTGCATTGAGGGCTATCTGAAAATGGCTGTGGCGCTGAAGTTGCCTGTGAATGTGGAGTTGGTGGCATGTGAAACCCGCATGTGGAGCATTGGTTTGTGTGGGATGCTCACCAAGCTTCATTTCAGTCCTAGGCACTCAAAGGGCACTAAGCATAGAGTGTGAAAACTGAGTTTCCTTGAGAGCTGCTTGGAAGCCTGATGGTGTGTGAAGTTAGTGAGCCAAATGGAGTTGTTCTCCCACAAGAACCACTCGGCTGATCCTTCTTCAATATGCCCTTCACCAACATGCAGTGTTTCCTTGATTGAATTAGCTCTCACACCAATATTTGCGTCTAGAGCCTTTGCATTGAGGGCTGTCTGAAAATGGCTGTGGCGCTGAAGTTACCTGTGAATGTGGAGTTGGTGGCATGTGAAACCCGCATGTGGAACATTCGTTTGTGTGGGATGCTCACCAAGCTTCATTTCAGTCCTAGGCACTCAAAGGGCACTAAGCATAGAGTGTGAAAACTGAGTTTCCTTGAGAGCTGCTTGGAAGCCTGATGGTGTGTGAAGTTAGTGAGCCAAATGGAGTTGTTCTCCCACAAGAACCACTCGGCTGATTCTTCTTCAATATGCCCTTCACCAACATGCAGTGTTTCCTTGATTGAATTAGCTCTCACACCAATATTTGCGTCTAGAGCCTTTGCATTGAGGGCTATCTGAAAACGGCTGTGGCGCTGAAGTTGCCTGTGAATGTGGAGTTGGTGGCATGTGAAAGCCGCATGTGGAGCATTCGTTTGTTTGGGATGCTCTACCAGGTTCATTCCTAGATAATGCACTCAAAGGGCACTAAGCATAGAGTGTGAAAACTGAGTTTCCTTGAGAGCTGCTTGGAAGCCTGATGGTGTGTGAAGTTAGTGAGCCAAATGGAGTTGTTCTCCCACAAGAACCACTCGGCTGATCCTTCTTCAATATGCCATTCAACAACATGCAGTGTTTCCTTGATTGAATTAGCTCTCACACCAATATTTGCGTCTAGAGCCTTTGCATTGAGGGCTGTCTGAAAATGGCTGTGGCGCTGAAGTTACCTGTGAATGTGGAGTTGGTGGCATGTGAAACCCGCATGTGGAGCATTCTTTTGTGTGGGATGCTCACCAAGCTTCATTTCAGTCCTAGGCACTCAAAGGGCACTAAGCATAGAGTGTGAAAAGTGAGTTTCCTTGAGAGCTGCTTGGAAGCCTGATGGTGTGTGAAGTTAGTGAGCCAAATGGAGTTGTTCTCCCACAAGAACCACTCGGCTGATCCTTCTTCAATATGCCCTTCACCAACATGCAGTGTTTCCTTGATTGAATTAGCTCTCACACAAATATTTGCGTCTAGAGCCTTTGCATTGAGGGCTATCTGAAAACGGCTGTGGCGCTGAAGTTGCCTGTGAATGTGGAGTTGGTGGCATGTGAAACCCGCATGTGGAACATTCGTTTGTGTGGGATGCTCTACCAGGTTCATTCCTAGATAATGCACTCAAAGGGCACTAAGCATAGAGTGTGAAAACTGAGTTTCCTTGAGAGCTGCTTGGAAGCCTGATGGTGTGTGAAGTTAGTGAGCCAAATGGAGTTGTTGTCCCACAAGAACCACTCGGCTGATCCTTCTTCAATATGCCCTTCACCAACATGCAGTGTTTCCTTGATTGAATTAGCTCTCACACCAATATTTGCGTCTAGAGCCTTTGCATTGAGGGCTATCTGAAAACGGCTGTGGCGCTGAAGTTGCCTGTGAATGTGGAGTTGGTGGCATGTGAAACCCGCATGTGGAGCATTCGTTTGTGTGGGATGCTCAGCAAGCTTCATTTCAGTCCTAGGCACACAAAGGGCACTAAGCATAGAGTGTGAAAACTGAGTTTCCTTGAGAGCTGCTTGGAAGCCTGATGGTGTGTGAAGTTAGTGAGCCAAATGGAGTTGTTCTCCCACAAGAACCACTCGGCTGATCCTTCTTCAATATGCCCTTCACCAACATGCAGTGTTTCCTTGATTGAATTAGCTCTCACACCAATATTTGCGTCTACAGCCATTGCATTGAGGGCTGTCTGAAAATGGCTGTGGCGCTGAAGTTGCCTGTGAATGTGGAGTTGGTGGCATGTGAAACCCGCATGTGGAACATTCGCTTGTGTGGGATGCTCTACCAGGTTCATTCCTAGATAATGCACTCAAAGGGCACTAAGCATAGAGTGTGAAAACTGAGTTTCCTTGAGAGCTGCTTGGAAGCCTGATGGTGTGTGAAGTTAGTGAGCCAAATGGAGTTGTTCTCCCACAAGAACCACTCGGCTGATCCTTCTTCAATATGCCCTTCACCAACATGCAGTGTTTCCTTCATTGAATTAGCTCTCACATCAATATTTGCGTCTAGAGCCTTTGCATTGAGGGCTATCTGAAAACGGCTGTGGCGCTGAAGTTGCCTGTGAATGTGGAGTTGGTGGCATGTGAAACCCGCATGTGGAGCATTCGTTTGTGTGGGATGATCTACCAGGCTCATTCCTAGATAATGCACTCAAAGGGCACTAAGCATACAGTGTGAAAACTGAGTTTCCTTGAGAGCTGCTTGGAAGCCTGATGGTGTGTGAAGTTAGTGAGCCAACTGGAGTTGTTCTCCCACAAGAACCACTCGGCTGATCCTTCTTCAATATGCCCTTCACCAACATGCAGTGTTTCCTTGATTGAATTAGCTCTCACACCAATATTTGCGTCTAGAGCCTTTGCATTGAGGGCTATCTGAAAATGGCTGTGGCGCTGAAGTTGCCTGTGAATGTGGAGTTGGTGGCATGTGAAACCCGCATGTGGAGCATTCGTTTGTGTGGGATGCTCACCAAGCTTCATTTCAGTCCTAGGCACTCAAAGGGCACTAAGCAAAGAGTGTGAAAACTGAGTTTCCTTGAGAGCTGCATGGAAGCCTGATGGTGTGTGAAGTTAGTGAGCCAAATGGAGTTGTTCTTCCACAAGATGCACTCGGCTGATTCTTCTTCAATATGCGCTTCACCAACATGCAGTGTTTCCTTGATTGAATTAGCTCTCACACCAATATTTGCGTCTAGAGCCTTTGCATTGAGGGCTATCTGAAAACGGCTGTGGCGCTGAAGTTGCCTGTGAATGTGGAGTTGGTGGCATGTGAAACCCGCATGTGGAGCATTCGTTTGTGTGGGATGCTCACCAAGCTTCATTTCAGTCCTAGGCACTCAAAGGGCACTAAGCATAGAGTGTGAAAACTGAGTTTCCTTGAGAGCTGCTTGGAAGCCTGATGGTGTGTGAAGTTAGTGAGCCAAATGGAGTTGTTCTTCCACAAGAACCACTCGGCTGATCCTTCTTCAATATGCCCTTCACCAACATGCAGTGTTTCCTTGATTGAATTAGCTCTCACACCAATATTTGCGTCTAGAGCCTTTGCATTGAGGGCTGTCTGAAAATGGCTGTGGCGCTGAAGTTACCTGTGAATGTGGAGTTGGTGGCATGTGAAACCCGCATGTGGAACATTCGTTTGTGTGGGATGCTCACCAAGCTTCATTTCAGTCCTAGGCACTCAAAGGGCACTAAGCATAGAGTGTGAAAACTGAGTTTCCTTGAGAGCTGCTTGGAAGCCTGATGGTGTGTGAAGTTAGTGAGCCAAATGGAGTTGTTCTTCCACAAGAACCACTCGGCTGATTCTTCTTCAATATGCCCTTCACCATCATGCAGTGTTTCCTTGATTGAATTAGCTCTCACACCAATATTTGCGTCTAGAGCCTTTGCATTGAGGGCTATCTGAAAACGGCTGTGGCGCTGAAGTTGCCTGTGAATGTGGAGTTGGTGTCATGTGAAACCCGCATGTGGAGCATTCGTTTGTGTGGGATGCTCTAACAGGTTCATTCCTAGATAATGCACTCAAAGGGCACTAAGCATAGAGTGTGAAAACTGAGTTTCCTTGAGAGCTGCTTGGAAGCCTGATGGTGTGTGAAGTTAGTGAGCCAAATGGAGTTGTTCTCCCACAAGAACCACTCGGCTGATCCTTCTTCAATATGCCCTTCACCAACATGCAGTGTTTCCTTGATTGAATTAGCTCTCACACCAATATTTGCGTCTACAGCCTTTGCATTGAGGGCTATCTGAAAACGGCTGTGGCGCTGAAGTTGCCTGTGAATGTGGAGTTGGTGGCATGTGAAACCCGCATGTGGAACATTCGTTTGTGTGGGATGCTCTACCAGGTTCATTCCTAGATAATGCACTCAAAGGGCACTAAGCATAGAGTGTGAAAACTGAGTTTCCTTGAGAGCTGCTTGGAAGCCTGATGGTGTGTGAAGTTAGTGAGCCAAATGGAGTTGTTCTCCCACAAGAACCACTCGGCTGATCCTTCTTCAATATGCTCTTCACCAACGTGCAGAGTTTCCTTGATTGAATTAGCTCTCACACCAATATTTGCTTCTAGAGCCTTTGCATTGAGGGCTATCTGAAAATGGCTGTGGCGCTGAAGTTACCTGTGAATGTGGAGCTGGTGGCATGTGAAGCCCGCATGTGGAGCATTCGTTTGTGTGGGATGCTCACCAGCTTCATTTCAGTCCTAGGCACACAAAGGGCACTAAGCATAGAGTGTGAAAACTGAGTTTCCTTGAGAGCTGCTTGGAAGCCTGATGGTGTGTGAAGTTAGTGAGCCAAATGGAGTTGTTCTCCCACAAGAACCACT
>NW_026699697.1:0-33240 GCF_030435755.1 Ochotona princeps
TAAGAACCACTCGGCTGATCCTTCTTCAATATGCCCTTCACCAACATGCAGTGTTTCCTTGATTGAATTAGCTCTCACACCAATATTTGCGTCTAGAGCCTTTGCATTGAGGGCTATCTGAAAACGGCTGTGGCGCTGAAGTTGCCTGTGAATGTGGAGTTGGTGGCATGTGAAACCCGCATGTGGAGCATTCGTTTGTGTGGGATGCTCTACCAGGTTCATTCCTAGATAATGCACTCAAAGGGCACTAAACATAGAGTGTGAAAACTGAGTTTCCTTGAGAGCTGCTTGGAAGCCTGATGGTGTGTGAAGTTAGTGAGCCAAATGGAGTTGTTCTCCCACAAGAACCACTCGGCTGATCCTTCTTCAATATGCCCTTCACCAACATGCAGTGTTTCCTTGATTGAATTAGCTCTCACACCAATATTTGCGTCTAGAGCCTTTGCATTGAGGGCTATCTGAAAACGGCTGTGGCGCTGAAGTTGCCTGTGAATGTGGAGTTGGTGGCATGTGAAACCCGCATGTGGAGCATTCGTTTGTGTGGGATGCTGACCAAGCTTCATTTCAGTCCTAGCCATACAAAGGGCACTAAGCATAGAGTGTGAAAACTGAGTTTCCTTGAGAGCTGCTTGGAAGCCTGATGGTGTGTGAAGTTAGTGAGCCAAATGGAGTTGTTCTCCACAAGAACCACTCGGCTGATCCTTCTTCAATATGCCCTTCACCAACATGCAGTGTTTCCTTGATTGAATTAGCTCTCACACCAATATTTGCGTCTAGTGCCTTTGCATTGAGGGCTATCTGAAAACGGCTGTGGCGCTGAAGTTGCCTGTGAATGTGGAGTTGGTGGCATGTGAAACCCGCATGTGGAGCATTCGTTTGTGTGGGATGGTTTACCAGGTTCATTTCAGTCCTAGCCATACAAAGGGCACTAAGCATAGAGTGTGAAAACTGAGTTTCCTTGAGATCTGCTTGGAATCCTGATGGTGTGTGAAGCTAGTGAGCCAAATGGAGTTGTTCTCCCACAAGAACCACTCGGCTGATCCTTCTTCAATATGCCCTTCACCAACATGCAGTGTTTCCTTGATTGAATTAGCTCTCACACCAATATTTGCGTCTAGAGCCTTTGCATTGAGGGCTATCTGAAAACGGCTGTGGCGCTGAAGTTGCCTGTGAATGTGGAGTTGTTGGCATGTGAAACCCG
The DNA here is from genome assembly GCF_030435755.1 of Ochotona princeps. Lineage (NCBI taxonomy): Eukaryota > Metazoa > Chordata > Mammalia > Lagomorpha > Ochotonidae > Ochotona > Ochotona princeps. The sequence goes on from NW_026699697.1 coordinate 1,202, forward strand.
CATGTGGAGCATTCGTTTGTGTGGGATGCTCTACCAGGTTCATTTCAGTCCTAGCCATACAAAGGGCACTAAGCATAGAGTGTGAAAACTGAGTTTCCTTGAGAGCTGCTTGGAAGCCTGATGGTGTGTGAAGTTAGTGAGCCAAATGGAGTTGTTCTCGCACAAGAACCACTCGGCTGATCCTTCTTCAATATGCCCTTCACCAACATGCAGTGTTTCCTTGATTGAATTAGCTCTCACACCAATATTTGCGTCTAGAGCCTTTGCATTGAGGGCTATCTGAAAACGGCTGTGGCGCTGAAGTTGCCTGTGAATGTGGAGTTGGTGGCATGTGAAACCCGCATGTGGAGCATTCGTTTGTGTGGGATGCTGACCAAGCTTCATTTCAGTCCTAGCCATACAAAGGGCACTAAGCATAGAGTGTGAAAACTGAGTTTCCTTGAGAGCTGCTTGGAAGCCTGATGGTGTGTGAAGTTAGTGAGCCAAATGGAGTTGTTCTCCCACAAGAACCACTCGGCTGATCCTTCTTCAATATGCCCTTCACCAACATGCAGTGTTTCCTTGATTGAATTAGCTCTCACACCAATATTTGCGTCTAGTGCCTTTGCATTGAGGGCTATCTGAAAACGGCTGTGGCGCTGAAGTTGCCTGTGAATGTGGAGTTGGTGGCATGTGAAACCCGCATGTGGAGCATTCGTTTGTGTGGGATGGTTTACCAGGTTCATTTCAGTCCTAGCCATACAAAGGGCACTAAGCATAGAGTGTGAAAACTGAGTTTCCTTGAGATCTGCTTGGAAGCCTGATGGTGTGTGAAGCTAGTGAGCCAAATGGAGTTGTTCTCCCACAAGAACCACTCGGCTGATCCTTCTTCAATATGCCCTTCACCAACATGCAGTGTTTCCTTGATTGAATTAGCTCTCACACCAATATTTGCGTCTAGAGCCTTTGCATTGAGGGCTATCTGAAAACGGCTGTGGCGCTGAAGTTGCCTGTGAATGTGGAGTTGGTGGCATGTGAAACCCGCATGTGGAGCATTCGTTTGTGTGGGATGCTCTACCAGGTTCATTTCAGTCCTAGCCATACAAAGGGCACTAAGCATAGAGTGTGAAAACTGAGTTTCCTTGAGATCTGCTTGGAAGCCTGATGGTGTGTGAAGCTAGTGAGCCAAATGGAGTTGTTCTCCCACAAGAACCACTCGGCTGATCCTTCTTCAATATGCCCTTCACCAACATGCAGTGTTTCCTTGATTGAATTAGCTCTCACACCAATATTTGCGTCTAGAGCCTTTGCATTGAGGGCTATCTGAAAACGGCTGTGGCGCTGAAGTTGCCTGTGAATGTGGAGTTGGTGGCATGTGAAACCCGCATGTGGAGCATTCGTTTGTGTGGGATGCTTTACCAGGTTCATTTCAGTCCTAGCCATACAAAGGGCACTAAGCATAGAGTGTGAAAACTGAGTTTCCTTGAGAGCTGCTTGGAAGCCTGATGGTGTGTGAAGTTAGTGAGCCAAATGGAGTTGTTCTCCCACAAAAACCACTCAGCTGATCCTTCTTCAATATGCCCTTCACCAACATGCAGTGTTTCCTTGATTGAATTAGCTCTCACACCAATATTTGCGTCTAGAGCCTTTGCATTGAGGGCTATCTGAAAACGGCTGTGGCGCTGAAGTTGCCTGTGAATGTGGAGTTGGTGGCATGTGAAACCCGCATGTGGAGCATTCGTTTGTGTGGGATGCTCTACCAGGTTCATTTCAGTCCTAGCCATACAAAGGGCACTAAGCATAGAGTGTGAAAACTGAGTTTCCTTGAGAGCTGCTTGGAAGCCTGATGGTGTGTGAAGTTAGTGATCCAAATGGTGTTGTTCTCCAACAAGAACCACTCGGCTGATCCTTCTTTAATATGCCCTTCACCAACATGCAGTGTTTCCTTGATTGAATTAGCTCTCACACCAATATTTGCGTCTAGAGCCTTTGCATTGAGGGCTATCTGAAAACGGCTGTGGCGCTGAAGTTGCCTGTGAATGTGGAGTTGGTGGCATGTGAAACCCGCATGTGGAGCATTCGTTTGTGTGGGATGCTCTACCAGGTTCATTTCAGTCCTAGCCATACAAAGGGCACTAAGCATAGAGTGTGAAAACTGAGTTTCCTTGAGAGCTGCTTGGAAGCCTGATGGTGTGTGAAGTTAGTGAGCCAAATGGAGTTGTTCTCCCACAAGAACCACTCGGCTGATCCTTCTTCAATATGCCCTTCACCAACATGCAGTGTTTCCTTGATTGAATTAGCTCTCACACCAATATTTGCGTCTAGAGCCTTTGCATTGAGGGCTATCTGAAAACGGCTGTGGCGCTGAAGTTGCCTGTGAATGTGGAGTTGGTGGCATGTGAAACCCGCATGTGGAGCATTCATTTGTGTGGGATGCTCTACCAGGTTCATTCCTAGATAATGCATTCAAAGGGCACTAAGCATAGAGTGTGAAAACTGAGTTTCCTTGAGAGCTGCTTGGAAGCCTGATGGTGTGTGAAGTTAGTGAGCCAAATGGAGTTGTTCTCCCACAAGAACCACTCGGCTGATCCTTCTTCAATATGCCCTTCACCAACATGCAGTGTTTCCTTGATTGAATTAGCTCTCACACCAATATTTGCGTCTAGAGCCTTTGCATTGAGGGCTATCTGAAAACGGCTGTGGCGCTGAAGTTGCCTGTGAATGTGGAGTTGGTGGCATGTGAAACCCGCATGTGGAGCATTCGTTTGTGTGGGATGCTCTACCAGGTTCATTCCTAGATAATGCACTCAAAGGGCACTAAACATAGAGTGTGAAAACTGAGTTTCCTTGAGAGCTGCTTGGAAGCCTGATGGTGTGTGAAGTTAGTGAGCCAAATGGAGTTGTTCTCCCACAAGAACCACTCGGCTGATCCTTCTTCAATATGCCCTTCACCAACATGCAGTGTTTCCTTGATTGAATTAGCTCTCACACCAATATTTGCGTCTAGAACCTTTGCATTGAGGGCTATCTGAAAACGGCTGTGGCGCTGAAGTTGCCTGTGAATGTGGAGTTGGTGGCATGTGAAACCCGCATGTGGAGCATTCGTTTGTGTGGGATGCTCTACCAGGTTCATTCCTAGATAATGCACTCAAAGGGCACTAAGCATAGAGTGTGAAAACTGAGTTTCCTTGAGAGCTGCTTGGAAGCCTGATGGTGTGTGAAGTTAGTGAGCCAAATGGAGTTGTTCTCCCAGAAGAACCACTCGGCTGATCCTTCTTCAATATGCCCTTCACCAACATGCAGTGTTTCCTTGATTGAATTAGCTCTCACACCAATATTTGCGTCTAGAGCCTTTGCATTGAGGGCTATCTGAAAACGGCTGTGGCGCTGAAGTTGCCTGTGAATGTGGAGTTGGTGGCATGTGAAACCCGCATGTGGAGCATTCGTTTGTGTGGGATGCTGACCAAGCTTCATTTCAGTCCTAGCCATACAAAGGGCACTAAGCATAGAGTGTGAAAACTGAGTTTCCTTGAGAGCTGCTTGGAAGCCTGATGGTGTGTGAAGTTAGTGAGCCAAATGGAGTTGTTCTCCCACAAGAACCACTCGGCTGATCCTTCTTCAATATGCCCTTCACCAACATGCAGTGTTTCCTTGATTGAATTAGCTCTCACACCAATATTTGCGTTTAGAGCCTTTGCATTGAGGGCTATCTGAAAACGGCTGTGGCGCTGAAGTTGCCTGTGAATGTGGAGTTGGTGGCATGTGAAACCCGCATGTGGAGCATTCGTTTGTTTGGGATGCTGACCAAGCTTCATTTCAGTCCTAGCCATACAAAGGGCACTAAGCATAGAGTGTGAAAACTGAGTTTCCTTGAGAGCTGCTTGGAAGCCTGATGGTGTGTGAAGTTAGTGAGCCAAATGGAGTTGTTCTCCCACAAGAACTACTCGGCCTATCCTTCTTCAATATGCCCTTCACCAACATGCAGTGTTTCCTTGATTGAATTAGCTCTCACACCAATATTTGCGTCTAGTGCCTTTGCATTGAGGGCTATCTGAAAACGGCTGTGGCGCTGAAGTTGCCTGTGAATGTGGAGTTGGTGGCATGTGTAACCCGCATGTGGAGCATTCGTTTGTGTGGGATGGTTTACCAGGTTCATTTCAGTCCTAGCCATACAAAGGGCACTAAGCATAGAGTGTGAAAACTGAGTTTCCTTGAGATCTGCTTGGAAGCCTGATGGTGTGTGAAGCTAGTGAGCCAAATGGAGTTGTTCTCCCACAAGAACCACTCGGCTGATCCTTCTTCAATATGCCCTTCACCAACATGCAGTGTTTCCTTGATTGAATTAGCTCTCACACCAATATTTGTGTCTAGAGCCTTTGCATTGAGGGCTATCTGAAAACGGCTGTGGCGCTGAAGTTGCCTGTGAATGTGGAGTTGGTGGCATGTGAAACCCGCATGTGGAGCATTCGTTTGTGTGGGATGCTCTACCAGGTTCATTTCAGTCCTAGCCATACAAAGGGCACTAAGCATAGAGTGTGAAAACTGAGTTTCCTTGAGAGCTGCTTGGAAGCCTGATGGTGTGTGAAGTTAGTGAGCCAAATGGAGTTGTTCTCCCACAAGAACCACTCGGCTGATCCTTCTTCAATATGCCCTTCACCAACATGCAGTGTTTCCTTGATTGAATTAGCTCTCACACCAATATTTGCGTCTAGAGCCTTTGCATTGAGGGCTATCTGAAAACGGCTGTGGCGCTGAAGTTGCCTGTGAATATGGAGTTGGTGGCATGTGAAACCCGCATGTGGAGCATTCGTTTGTGTGGGATGCTCTACCAGGTTCATTCCTAGATAATGCACTCAAAGGGCACTAAGCATAGAGTGTGAAAACTGAGTTTCTTTGAGAGCTGTTTGGAAGCCTGATGGTGTGTGAAGTTAGTGAGCCAAATGTAGTTGTTCTCCCAGAAGAACCACTCGGCTGATCCTTCTTCAATATGCCCTTCACCAACATGCAGTGTTTCCTTGATTGAATTAGCTCTCACACCAATATTTGCGTCTAGAGCCTTTGCATTGAGGGCTATCTGAAAATGGCTGTGGCGCTGAAGTTGCCTGTGAATGTGGAGTTGGTGGCATGTGAAACCCGCATGTGGAGCATTCGTTTGTGTGGGATGCTCTACCAGGTTCATTCCTAGATAATGCATTCAAAGGGCACTAAGCATAGAGTGTGAAAACTGAGTTTCCTTGAGAGCTGCTTGGAAGCCTGATGGTGTGTGAAGTTAGTGAGCCAAATGGAGTTGTTCTCCCACAAGAACCACTCGACTGATCCTTCTTCAATATGCCCTTCACCAACATGCAGGTTTCCTTGATTGAATTAGCTCTCACACCAATATTTGCGTCTAGTGCCTTTGCATTGAGGGCTATCTGAAAACGGCTGTGGCGCTGAAGTTGCCTGTGAATGTGGAGTTGGTGGCATGTGAAACCCGCATGTGGAGCATTCGTTTGTGTGGGATGCTTTACCAGGTTCATTTCAGTCCTAGCCATACAAAGGGCACTAAGCATAGAGTGTGAAAACTGAGTTTCCTTGAGAGCTGCTTGGAAGCCTGATGGTGTGTGAAGCTAGTGAGCCAAATGGAGTTGTTCTCCCACAAGAACCACTCGGCTGATCCTTCTTCAATATGCCCTTCACCAACATGCAGTGTTTCCTTGATTGAATTAGCTCTCACACCAATATTTGCGTCTAGAGCCTTTGCATTGAGGGCTATCTGAAAACGGCTGTGGCGCTGAAGTTGCCTGTGAATGTGGAGTTGGTGGCATGTGAAACCCGCATGTGGAGCATTCGTTTGTGTGGGATGCTTTACCAGGTTCATTTCAGTCCTAGCCATACAAAGGGCACTAAGCATAGAGTGTGAAAACTGAGTTTCCTTGAGAGCTGCTTGGAAGCCTGATGGTGTGTGAAGTTAGTGAGCCAAATGGAGTTGTTCTCCCACAAGAACCACTCGGCTGATCCTTCTTCAATATGCCCTTCACCAACATGCAGTGTTTCCTTGATTGAATTAGCTCTCACACCAATATTTGCGTCTAGTGCCTTTGCATTGAGGGCTATCTGAAAACGGCTGTGGCGCTGAAGTTGCCTGTGAATGTGGAGTTGGTGGCATGTGAAACCCGCATGTGGAGCATTCATTTGTGTGGGATGCTCTACCAGGTTCATTCCTAGATAATGCATTCAAAGGGCACTAAGCATAGAGTGTGAAAACTGAGTTTCCTTGAGAGCTGCTTGGAAGCCTGATGGTGTGTGAAGTTAGTGAGCCAAATGGAGTTGTTCTCCCACAAGAACCACTCGGCTGATCCTTCTTCAATATGCCCTTCACCAACATGCAGTGTTTCCTTGATTGAATTAGCTCTCACACCAATATTTGCGTCTAGAGCCTTTGCATTGAGGGCTATCTGAAAACGGCTGTGGCGCTGAAGTTGCCTGTGAATGTGGAGTTGGTGGCATGTGAAACCCGCATGTGGAGCATTCGTTTGTGTGGGATGCTCTACCAGGTTCATTCCTAGATAATGCACTCAAAGGGCACTAAACATAGAGTGTGAAAACTGAGTTTCCTTGAGAGCTGCTTGGAAGCCTGATGGTGTGTGAAGTTAGTGAGCCAAATGGAGTTGTTCTCCCACAAGAACCACTCGGCTGATCCTTCTTCAATATGCCCTTCACCAACATGCAGTGTTTCCTTGATTGAATTAGCTCTCACACCAATATTTGCGTCTAGAGCCTTTGCATTGAGGGCTATCTGAAAACGGCTGTGGCGCTGAAGTTGCCTGTGAATGTGGAGTTGGTGGCATGTGAAACCCGCATGTGGAGCATTCGTTTGTGTGGGATGCTGACCAAGCTTCATTTCAGTCCTAGCCATACAAAGGGCACTAAGCATAGAGTGTGAAAACTGAGTTTCCTTGAGAGCTGCTTGGAAGCCTGATGGTGTGTGAAGTTAGTGAGCCAAATGGAGTTGTTCTCCCACAAGAACCACTCGGCTGATCCTTCTTCAATATGCCCTTCACCAACATGCAGTGTTTCCTTGATTGAATTAGCTCTCACACCAATATTTGCGTCTAGTGCCTTTGCATTGAGGGCTATCTGAAAACGGCTGTGGCGCTGAAGTTGCCTGTGAATGTGGAGTTGGTGGCATGTGAAACCCGCATGTGGAGCATTCGTTTGTGTGGGATGCTCTACCAGGTTCATTTCAGTCCTAGCCATACAAAGGGCACTAAGCATAGAGTGTGAAAACTGAGTTTCCTTGAGAGCTGCTTGGAAGCCTGATGGTGTGTGAAGCTAGTGAGCCAAATGGAGTTGTTCTCCCACAAGAACCACTCGGCTGATCCTTCTTCAATATGCCCTTCACCAACATGCAGTGTTTCCTTGATTGAATTAGCTCTCACACCAATATTTGCGTCTAGAGCCTTTGCATTGAGGGCTATCTGAAAACGGCTGTGGCGCTGAAGTTGCCTGTGAATGTGGAGTTGTTGGCATGTGAAACCCGCATGTGGAGCATTCGTTTGTGTGGGATGCTCTACCAGGTTCATTTCAGTCCTAGCCATACAAAGGGCACTAAGCATAGAGTGTGAAAACTGAGTTTCCTTGAGATCTGCTTGGAAGCCTGATGGTGTGTGAAGCTAGTGAGCCAAATGGAGTTGTTCTCCCACAAGAACCACTCGGCTGATCCTTCTTCAATATGCCCTTCACCAACATGCAGTGTTTCCTTGATTGAATTAGCTCTCACACCAATATTTGCGTCTAGAGCCTTTGCATTGAGGGCTATCTGAAAACGGCTGTGGCGCTGAAGTTGCCTGTGAATGTGGAGTTGGTGGCATGTGAAACCCGCATGTGGAGCATTCGTTTGTGTGGGATGCTTTACCAGGTTCATTTCAGTCCTAGCCATACAAAGGGCACTAAGCATAGAGTGTGAAAACTGAGTTTCCTTGAGAGCTGCTTGGAAGCCTGATGGTGTGTGAAGTTAGTGAGCCAAATGGAGTTGTTCTCCCACAAGAACCACTCAGCTGATCCTTCTTCAATATGCCCTTCACCAACATGCAGTGTTTCCTTGATTGAATTAGCTCTCACACCAATATTTGCGTCTAGAGCCTTTGCATTGAGGGCTATCTGAAAACGGCTGTGGCGCTGAAGTTGCCTGTGAATGTGGAGTTGGTGGCATGTGAAACCCGCATGTGGAGCATTCGTTTGTGTGGGATGCTCTACCAGGTTCATTTCAGTCCTAGCCATACAAAGGGCACTAAGCATAGAGTGTGAAAACTGAGTTTCCTTGAGAGCTGCTTGGAAGCCTGATGGTGTGTGAAGTTAGTGATCCAAATGGTGTTGTTCTCCAACAAGAACCACTCGGCTGATCCTTCTTCAATATGCCCTTCACCAACATGCAGTGTTTCCTTGATTGAATTAGCTCTCACACCAATATTTGCGTCTAGAGCCTTTGCATTGAGGGCTATCTGAAAACGGCTGTGGCGCTGAAGTTGCCTGTGAATGTGGAGTTGGTGGCATGTGAAACCCGCATGTGGAGCATTCGTTTGTGTGGGATGCTCTACCAGGTTCATTTCAGTCCTAGCCATACAAAGGGCACTAAGCATAGAGTGTGAAAACTGAGTTTCCTTGAGAGCTGCTTGGAAGCCTGATGGTGTGTGAAGTTAGTGAGCCAAATGGAGTTGTTCTCCCACAAGAACCACTCGGCTGATCCTTCTTCAATATGCCCTTCACCAACATGCAGTGTTTCCTTGATTGAATTAGCTCTCACACCAATATTTGCGTCTAGAGCCTTTGCATTGAGGGCTATCTGAAAACGGCTGTGGCGCTGAAGTTGCCTGTGAATGTGGAGTTGGTGGCATGTGAAACCCGCATGTGGAGCATTCGTTTGTGTGGGATGCTCTACCAGGTTCATTCCTAGATAATGCACTCAAAGGGCACTAAACATAGAGTGTGAAAACTGAGTTTCCTTGAGAGCTGCTTGGAAGCCTGATGGTGTGTGAAGTTAGTGAGCCAAATGGAGTTGTTCTCCCACAAGAACCACTCGGCTGATCCTTCTTCAATATGCCCTTCACCAACATGCAGTGTTTCCTTGATTGAATTAGCTCTCACACCAATATTTGCGTCTAGAACCTTTGCATTGAGGGCTATCTGAAAACGGCTGTGGCGCTGAAGTTGCCTGTGAATGTGGAGTTGGTGGCATGTGAAACCCGCATGTGGAGCATTCGTTTGTGTGGGATGCTCTACCAGGTTCATTCCTAGATAATGCACTCAAAGGGCACTAAGCATAGAGTGTGAAAACTGAGTTTCCTTGAGAGCTGCTTGGAAGCCTGATGGTGTGTGAAGTTAGTGAGCCAAATGGAGTTGTTCTCCCACAAGAACCACTCGGCTGATCCTTCTTCAATATGCCCTTCACCAACATGCAGTGTTTCCTTGATTGAATTAGCTCTCACACCAATATTTGCGTCTAGAGCCTTTGCATTGAGGGCTATCTGAAAACGGCTGTGGCGCTGAAGTTGCCTGTGAATGTGGAGTTGTTGGCATGTGAAACCCGCATGTGGAGCATTCGTTTGTGTGGGATGCTGACCAAGCTTCATTTCAGTCCTAGCCATACAAAGGGCACTAAGCATAGAGTGTGAAAACTGAGTTTCCTTGAGAGCTGCTTGGAAGCCTGATGGTGTGTGAAGTTAGTGAGCCAAATGGAGTTGTTCTCCCACAAGAATCACTCGGCTGATCCTTCTTCAATATGCCCTTCACCAACATGCAGTGTTTCCTTGATTGAATTAGCTCTCACACCAATATTTGCGTCTAGTGCCTTTGCATTGAGGGCTATCTGAAAACGGCTGTGGCGCTGAAGTTGCCTGTGAATGTGGAGTTGGTGGCATGTGAAACCCGCATGTGGAGCATTCGTTTGTGTGGGATGGTTTACCAGGTTCATTTCAGTCCTAGCCATACAAAGGGCACTAAGCATAGAGTGTGAAAACTGAGTTTCCTTGAGATCTGCTTGGAAGCCTGATGGTGTGTGAAGCTAGTGAGCCAAATGGAGTTGTTCTCCCACAAGAACCACTCGGCTGATCCTTCTTCAATATGCCCTTCACCAACATGCAGTGTTTCCTTGATTGAATTAGCTCTCACACCAATATTTGCGTCTAGAGCCTTTGCATTGAGGGCTATCTGAAAACGGCTGTGGCGCTGAAGTTGCCTGTGAATGTGGAGTTGGTGGCATGTGAAACCCGCATGTGGAGCATTCGTTTGTGTGGGATGCTCTACCAGGTTCATTTCAGTCCTAGCCATACAAAGGGCACTAAGCATAGAGTGTGAAAACTGAGTTTCCTTGAGAGCTGCTTGGAAGCCTCATGGTGTGTGAAGTTAGTGAGCCAAATGGAGTTGTTCTCCCACAAGAACCACTCGGCTGATCCTTCTTCAATATGCCCTTCACCAACATGCAGTGTTTCCTTGATTGAATTAGCTCTCACACCAATATTTGCGTCTAGAGCCTTTGCATTGAGGGCTATCTGAAAACGGCTGTGGCGCTGAAGTTGCCTGTGAATATGGAGTTGGTGGCATGTGAAACCCGCATGTGGAGCATTCGTTTGTGTGGGATGCTCTACCAGGTTCATTTCAGTCCTAGCCATACAAAGGGCACTAAGCATAGAGTGTGAAAACTGAGTTTCCTTGAGAGCTGCTTGGAAGCCTCATGGTGTGTGAAGTTAGTGAGCCAAATGGAGTTGTTCTCCCACAAGAACCACTCGGCTGATCCTTCTTCAATATGCCCTTCACCAACATGCAGTGTTTCCTTGATTGAATTAGCTCTCACACCAATATTTGCGTCTAGAGCCTTTGCATTGAGGGCTATCTGAAAACGGCTGTGGCGCTGAAGTTGCCTGTGAATGTGGAGTTGGTGGCATGTGAAACCCGCATGTGGAGCATTCGTTTGTGTGGGATGCTGACCAAGCTTCATTTCAGTCCTAGCCATACAAAGGGCACTAAGCATAGAGTGTGAAAACTGAGTTTCCTTGAGAGCTGCTTGGAAGCCTGATGGTGTGTGAAGTTAGTGAGCCAAATGGAGTTGTTCTCCCACAAGAACCACTCGACTGATCCTTCTTCAATATGCCCTTCACCAACATGCAGGTTTCCTTGATTGAATTAGCTCTCACACCAATATTTGCGTCTAGTGCCTTTGCATTGAGGGCTATCTGAAAACGGCTGTGGCGCTGAAGTTGCCTGTGAATGTGGAGTTGGTGGCATGTGAAACCCGCATGTGGAGCATTCGTTTGTGTGGGATGCTTTACCAGGTTCATTTCAGTCCTAGCCATACAAAGGGCACTAAGCATAGAGTGTGAAAACTGAGTTTCCTTGAGATCTGCTTGGAAGCCTGATGGTGTGTGAAGCTAGTGAGCCAAATGGAGTTGTTCTCCCACAAGAACCACTCGGCTGATCCTTCTTCAATATGCCCTTCACCAACATGCAGTGTTTCCTTGATTGAATTAGCTCTCACACCAATATTTGCGTCTAGAGCCTTTGCATTGAGGGCTATCTGAAAACGGCTGTGGCGCTGAAGTTGCCTGTGAATGTGGAGTTGGTGGCATGTGAAACCCGCATGTGGAGCATTCGTTTGTGTGGGATGCTTTACCAGGTTCATTTCAGTCCTAGCCATACAAAGGGCACTAAGCATAGAGTGTGAAAACTGAGTTTCCTTGAGAGCTGCTTGGAAGCCTGATGGTGTGTGAAGTTAGTGAGCCAAATGGAGTTGTTCTCCCACAAGAACCACTCAGCTGATCCTTCTTCAATATGCCCTTCACCAACATGCAGTGTTTCCTTGATTGAATTAGCTCTCACACCAATATTTGCGTCTAGAGCCTTTGCATTGAGGGCTATCTGAAAACGGCTGTGGCGCTGAAGTTGCCTGTGAATGTGGAGTTGGTGGCATGTGAAACCCGCATGTGGAGCATTCGTTTGTGTGGGATGCTCTACCAGGTTCATTTCAGTCCTAGCCATACAAAGGGCACTAAGCATAGAGTGTGAAAACTGAGTTTCCTTGAGAGCTGCTTGGAAGCCTGATGGTGTGTGAAGTTAGTGATCCAAATGGTGTTGTTCTCCAACAAGAACCACTCGGCTGATCCTTCTTCAATATGCCCTTCACCAACATGCAGTGTTTCCTTGATTGAATTAGCTCTCACACCAATATTTGCGTCTAGAGCCTTTGCATTGAGGGCTATCTGAAAACGGCTGTGGCGCTGAAGTTGCCTGTGAATGTGGAGTTGGTGGCATGTGAAACCCGCATGTGGAGCATTCGTTTGTGTGGGATGCTCTACCAGGTTCATTTCAGTCCTAGCCATACAAAGGGCACTAAGCATAGAGTGTGAAAACTGAGTTTCCTTGAGAGCTGCTTGGAAGCCTGATGGTGTGTGAAGTTAGTGAGCCAAATGGAGTTGTTCTCCCACAAGAACCACTCGGCTGATCCTTCTTCAATATGCCCTTCACCAACATGCAGTGTTTCTTGATTGAATTAGCTCTCACACCAATATTTGCGTCTAGAGCCTTTGCATTGAGGGCTATCTGAAAACGGCTGTGGCGCTGAAGTTGCCTGTGAATGTGGAGTTGGTGGCATGTGAAACCCGCATGTGGAGCATTCATTTGTGTGGGATGCTCTACCAGGTTCATTTCAGTCCTAGCCATACAAAGGGCACTAAGCATAGAGTGTGAAAACTGAGTTTCCTTGAGAGCTGCTTGGAAGCCTGATGGTGTGTGAAGTTAGTGAGCCAAATGGAGTTGTTCTCCCACAAGAACCACTCGGCTGATCCTTCTTCAATATGCCCTTCACCAACATGCAGTGTTTCCTTGATTGAATTAGCTCTCACACCAATATTTGCGTCTAGAGCCTTTGCATTGAGGGCTATCTGAAAACGGCTGTGGCGCTGAAGTTGCCTGTGAATGTGGAGTTGGTGGCATGTGAAACCCGCATGTGGAGCATTCGTTTGTGTGGGATGCTCTACCAGGTTCATTTCAGTCCTAGCCATACAAAGGGCACTAAGCATAGAGTGTGAAAACTGAGTTTCCTTGAGAGCTGCTTGGAAGCCTGATGGTGTGTGAAGTTAGTGAGCCAAATGGAGTTGTTCTCCCACAAGAACCACTCGGCTGATCCTTCTTCAATATGCCCTTCACCAACATGCAGTGTTTCCTTGATTGAATTAGCTCTCACACCAATATTTGCGTCTAGAGCCTTTGCATTGAGGGCTATCTGAAAACGGCTGTGGCGCTGAAGTTGCCTGTGAATGTGGAGTTGGTGGCATGTGAAACCCGCATGTGGAGCATTCATTTGTGTGGGATGCTCTACCAGGTTCATTCCTAGATAATGCATTCAAAGGGCACTAAGCATAGAGTGTGAAAACTGAGTTTCCTTGAGAGCTGCTTGGAAGCCTGATGGTGTGTGAAGTTAGTGAGCCAAATGGAGTTGTTCTCCCACAAGAACCACTCGGCTGATCCTTCTTCAATATGCCCTTCACCAACATGCAGTGTTTCCTTGATTGAATTAGCTCTCACACCAATATTTGCGTCTAGAGCCTTTGCATTGAGGGCTATCTGAAAACGGCTGTGGCGCTGAAGTTGCCTGTGAATGTGGAGTTGGTGGCATGTGAAACCCGCATGTGGAGCATTCGTTTGTGTGGGATGCTGACCAAGCTTCATTTCAGTCCTAGCCATACAAAGGGCACTAAGCATAGAGTGTGAAAACTGAGTTTCCTTGAGAGCTGCTTGGAAGCCTGATGGTGTGTGAAGTTAGTGAGCCAAATGGAGTTGTTCTCCCACAAGAACCACTCGGCTGATCCTTCTTCAATATGCCCTTCACCAACATGCAGTGTTTCCTTGATTGAATTAGCTCTCACACCAATATTTGCGTCTAGAGCCTTTGCATTGAGGGCTATCTGAAAACGGCTGTGGCGCTGAAGTTGCCTGTGAATGTGGAGTTGGTGGCATGTGAAACCCGCATGTGGAGCATTCGTTTGTGTGGGATGCTCTACCAGGTTCATTTCAGTCCTAGCCATACAAAGGGCACTAAGCATAGAGTGTGAAAACTGAGTTTCCTTGAGATCTGCTTGGAAGCCTGATGGTGTGTGAAGTTAGTGAGCCAAATGGAGTTGTTCTCCCACAAGAACCACTTGGCTGATCCTTCTTCAATATGCCCTTCACCAACATGCAGTGTTTCCTTGATTGAATTAGCTCTCACACCAATATTTGCGTCTAGAGCCTTTGCATTGAGGGCTATCTGAAAACGGCTGTGGCGCTGAAGTTGCCTGTGAATGTGGAGTTGGTGGCATGTGAAACCCGCATGTGGAGCATTCGTTTGTGTGGGATGCTTTACAAGGTTTTTTCAGTCCTAGCCATACAAAGGGCACTAAGCATAGAGTGTGAAAACTGAGTTTCCTTGAGAGCTGCTTGGAAGCCTGATGGTGTGTGAAGTTAGTGAGCCAAATGGAGTTGTTCTCCCACAAGAACCACTCGGCTGATCCTTCTTCAATATGCCCTTCACCAACATGCAGTGTTTCCTTGATTGAATTAGCTCTCACACCAATATTTGCGTCTAGAGCCTTTGCATTGAGGGCTATCTGAAAACGGCTGTGGCGCTGAAGTTGCCTGTGAATGTGGAGTTGGTGGCATGTGAAACCCGCATGTGGAGCATTCATTTGTGTGGGATGCTCTACCAGGTTCATTCCTAGATAATGCATTCAAAGGGCACTAAGCATAGAGTGTGAAAACTGAGTTTCCTTGAGAGCTGCTTGGAAGCCTGATGGTGTGTGAAGTTAGTGAGCCAAATGGAGTTGTTCTCCCACAAGAACCACTCGGCTGATCCTTCTTCAATATGCCCTTCACCAACATGCAGTGTTTCCTTGATTGAATTAGCTCTCACACCAATATTTGCGTCTAGAGCCTTTGCATTGTGGGCTATCTGAAAACGGCTGTGGCGCTGAAGTTGCCTGTGAATGTGGAGTTGGTGGCATGTGAAACCCGCATGTGGAGCATTCGTTTGTGTGGGATGCTGACCAAGCTTCATTTCAGTCCTAGCCATACAAAGGGCACTAAGCATAGAGTGTGAAAACTGAGTTTCCTTGAGAGCTGCTTGGAAGCCTGATGGTGTGTGAAGTTAGTGAGCCAAATGGAGTTGTTCTCCCACAAGAACCACTCGGCTGATCCTTCTTCAATATGCCCTTCACCAACATGCAGTGTTTCCTTGATTGAATTAGCTCTCACACCAATATTTGCGTCTAGAGCCTTTGCATTGAGGGCTATCTGAAAACGGCTGTGGCGCTGAAGTTGCCTGTGAATGTGGAGTTGGTGGCATGTGAAACCCGCATGTGGAGCATTCGTTTGTGTGGGATGCTCTACCAGGTTCATTTCAGTCCTAGCCATACAAAGGGCACTAAGCATAGAGTGTGAAAACTGAGTTTCCTTGAGAGCTGCTTGGAAGCCTGATGGTGTGTGAAGTTAGTGAGCCAAATGGAGTTGTTCTCCCAGAAGAACCACTCGGCTGATCCTTCTTCAATATGCCCTTCACCAACATGCAGTGTTTCCTTGATTGAATTAGCTCTCACACCAATATTTGCGTCTAGAGCCTTTGCATTGAGGGCTATCTGAAAACGGCTGTGGCGCTGAAGTTGCCTGTGAATGTGGAGTTGGTGGCATGTGAAACCCGCATGTGGAGCATTCGTTTGTGTGGGATGCTTTACAAGGTTTTTTCAGTCCTAGCCATACAAAGGGCACTAAGCATAGAGTGTGAAAACTGAGTTTCCTTGAGAGCTGCTTGGAAGCCTGATGGTGTGTGAAGTTAGTGAGCCAAATGGAGTTGTTCTCCCACAAGAACCACTCGGCTGATCCTTCTTCAATATGCCCTTCACCAACATGCAGTGTTTCCTTGATTGAATTAGCTCTCACACCAATATTTGCGTCTAGAGCCTTTGCATTGAGGGCTATCTGAAAACGGCTGTGGCGCTGAAGTTGCCTGTGAATGTGGAGTTGGTGGCATGTGAAACCCGCATGTGGAGCATTCATTTGTGTGGGATGCTCTACCAGGTTCATTCCTAGATAATGCATTCAAAGGGCACTAAGCATAGAGTGTGAAAACTGAGTTTCCTTGAGAGCTGCTTGGAAGCCTCATGGTGTGTGAAGTTAGTGAGCCAAATGGAGTTGTTCTCCCACAAGAACCACTCGGCTGATCCTTCTTCAATATGCCCTTCACCAACATGCAGTGTTTCCTTGATTGAATTAGCTCTCACACCAATATTTGCGTCTAGAGCCTTTGCATTGAGGGCTATCTGAAAACGGCTGTGTCGCTGAAGTTGCCTGTGAATGTGGAGTTGGTGGCATGTGAAACCCGCATGTGGAGCATTCGTTTGTGTGGGATGCTCTACCAGGTTCATTTCAGTCCTAGCCATACAAAGGGCACTAAGCATAGAGTGTGAAAACTGAGTTTCCTTGAGAGCTGCTTGGAAGCCTGATGGTGTGTGAAGTTAGTGAGCCAAATGGAGTTGTTCTCCCACAAGAACCACTCGGCTGATCCTTCTTCAATATGCCCTTCACCAACATGCAGTGTTTCCTTGATTGAATTAGCTCTCACACCAATATTTGCGTCTAGAGCCTTTGCATTGAGGGCTATCTGAAAACGGCTGTGGCGCTGAAGTTGCCTGTGAATGTGGAGTTGGTGGCATGTGAAACCCGCATGTGGAGCATTCGTTTGTGTGGGATGCTCTACCAGGTTCATTCCTAGATAATGCACTCAAAGGGCACTAAGCATAGAGTGTGAAAACTGAGTTTCCTTGAGAGCTGCTTGGAAGCCTGATGGTGTGTGAAGTTAGTGAGCCAAATGGAGTTGTTCTCCCACAAGAACCACTCGGCTGATCCTTCTTCAATATGCCCTTCACCAACATGCAGTGTTTCCTTGATTGAATTAGCTCTCACACCAATATTTGCGTCTAGAGCCTTTGCATTGAGGGCTATCTGAAAACGGCTGTGGCGCTGAAGTTGCCTGTGAATGTGGAGTTGGTGGCATGTGAAACCCGCATGTGGAGCATTCGTTTGTGTGGGATGCTCTACCAGGTTCATTCCTAGATAATGCACTCAAAGGGCACTAAGCATAGAGTGTGAAAACTGAGTTTCCTTGAGAGCTGCTTGGAAGCCTGATGGTGTGTGAAGTTAGTGAGCCAAATGGAGTTGTTCTCCCACAAGAACCACTCGGCTGATCCTTCTTCAATATGCCCTTCACCAACATGCAGTGTTTCCTTGATTGAATTAGCTCTCACACCAATATTTGCGTCTAGAGCCTTTGCATTGAGGGCTATCTGAAAACGGCTGTGGCGCTGAAGTTGCCTGTGAATGTGGAGTTGGTGGCATGTGAAACCCGCATGTGGAGCATTCATTTGTGTGGGATGCTCTACCAGGTTCATTCCTAGATAATGCATTCAAAGGGCACTAAGCATAGAGTGTGAAAACTGAATTTCCTTGAGAGCTGCTTGGAAGCCTGATGGTGTGTGAAGTTAGTGAGCCAAATGGAGTTGTTCTCCCACAAGAACCACTCGGCTGATCCTTCTTCAATATGCCCTTCACCAACATGCAGTGTTTCCTTGATTGAATTATCTCTCACACCAATATTTGCGTCTAGAGCCTTTGCATTGAGGGCTATCTGAAAACGGCTGTGGCGCTGAAGTTGCCTGTGAATGTGGAGTTGGTGGCATTTGAAACCCGCATGTGGAGCATTCGTTTGTGTGGGATGCTCTACCAGGTTCATTTCAGTCCTAGCCATACAAAGGGCACTAAGCATAGAGTGTGAAAACTGAGTTTCCTTGAGAGCTGCTTGGAAGCCTGATGGTGTGTGAAGTTAGTGAGCCAAATGGAGTTGTTCTCCCACAAGAACCACTCGGCTGATCCTTCTTCAATATGCCCTTCACCAACATGCAGTGTTTCCTTGATTGAATTAGCTCTCACACCAATATTTGCGTCTAGAGCCTTTGCATTGAGGGCTATCTGAAAACGGCTGTGGCGCTGAAGTTGCCTGTGAATGTGGAGTTGTTGGCATGTGAAACCCGCATGTGGAGCATTCGTTTGTGTGGGATGCTTTACCAGGTTCATTCCTGGATAATGCACTCAAAGGGCACTAAGCATAGAGTGTGAAAACTGAGTTTCCTTGAGAGCTGCTTGGAAGCCTGATGGTGTGTGAAGTTAGTGAAGAAATGGAGTTGTTCTCCCACAAGAACCACTCGGCTGATCCTTCTTCAATATGCCCTTCACCAACATGCAGTGTTTCCTTGATTGAATTAGCTCTCACACCAATATTTGCGTCTAGAGCCTTTGCATTGAGGGCTATCTGAAAACGGCTGTGGCGCTGAAGTTGCCTGTGAATGTGGAGTTGGTGGCATGTGAAACCCGCATGTGGAGCATTCGTTTGTGTGGGATGCTCTACCAGGTTCATTTCAGTCCTAGCCATACAAAGGGCACTAAGCATAGAGTGTGAAAACTGAGTTTCCTTGAGAGCTGCTTGGAAGCCTGATGGTGTGTGAAGTTAGTGAGCCAAATGGAGTTGTTCTCCCACAAGAACCACTCGGCTGATCCTTCTTCAATATGCCCTTCACCAACATGCAGTGTTTCCTTGATTGAATTAGCTCTCACACCAATATTTGCGTCTAGAGCCTTTGCATTGAGGGCTATCTGAAAACGGCTGTGGCGCTGAAGTTGCCTGTGAATGTGGAGTTGGTGGCATGTGAAACCCGCATGTGGAGCATTCGTTTGTGTGGGATGCTCTACCAGGTTCATTCCTAGATAATGCACTAAAAGGGCACTAAGCATAGAGTGTGAAAACTGAGTTTCCTTGAGAGCTGCTTGGAAGCCTGATGGTGTGTGAAGTTAGTGAGCCAAATGGAGTTGTTCTCCCACAAGAACCACTCGGCTGATCCTTCTTCAATATGCCCTTCACCAACATGCAGTGTTTCCTTGATTGAATTAGCTCTCACACCAATATTTGCGTCTAGAGCCTTTGCATTGAGAGCTATCTGAAAACGGCTGTGGCGCTGAAGTTGCCTGTGAATGTGGAGTTGGTGGCATGTGAAACCCGCATGTGGAGCATTCGTTTGTGTGGGATGCTCTACCAGGTTCATTTCAGTCCTAGCCATACAAAGGGCACTAAGCATAGAGTGTGAAAACTGAGTTTCCTTGAGAGCTGCTTGGAAGCCTGATGGTATGTTTAGTTAGTGAGCCAAATGGAGTTGTTCTCCCACAAGAACCACTCGGCTGATCCTTCTTCAATATGCCCTTCACCAACATGCAGTGTTTCCTTGATTGAATTATCTCTCACACCAATATTTGCGTCTAGAGCCTTTGCATTGAGGGCTATCTGAAAACGGCTGTGGCGCTGAAGTTGCCTGTGAATGTGGAGTTGGTGGCATTTGAAACCCGCATGTGGAGCATTCGTTTGTGTGGGATGCTCTACCAGGTTCATTTCAGTCCTAGCCATACAAAGGGCACTAAGCATAGAGTGTGAAAACTGAGTTTCCTTGAGAGCTGCTTGGAAGCCTGATGGTGTGTGAAGTTAGTGAGCCAAATGGAGTTGTTCTCCCACAAGAACCACTCGGCTGATCCTTCTTCAATATGCCCTTCACCAACATGCAGTGTTTCCTTGATTGAATTAGCTCTCACACCAATATTTGCGTCTAGAGCCTTTGCATTGAGGGCTATCTGAAAACGGCTGTGGCGCTGAAGTTGCCTGTGAATGTGGAGTTGTTGGCATGTGAAACCCGCATGTGGAGCATTCGTTTGTGTGGGATGCTTTACCAGGTTCATTCCTGGATAATGCACTCAAAGGGCACTAAGCATAGAGTGTGAAAACTGAGTTTCCTTGAGAGCTGCTTGGAAGCCTGATGGTGTGTGAAGTTAGTGAGCCAAATGGAGTTGTTCTCCCACAAGAACCACTCGGCTGATCCTTCTTCAATATGCCCTTCACCAACATGCAGTGTTTCCTTGATTGAATTAGCTCTCACACCAATATTTGCGTCTAGAGCCTTTGCATTGAGGGCTATCTGAAAACGGCTGTGGCGCTGAAGTTGCCTGTGAATGTGGAGTTGGTGGCATGTGAAACCCGCATGTGGAGCATTCGTTTGTGTGGGATGCTCTACCAGGTTCATTTCAGTCCTAGCCATACAAAGGGCACTAAGCATAGAGTGTGAAAACTGAGTTTCCTTGAGAGCTGCTTGGAAGCCTGATGGTGTGTGAAGTTAGTGAGCCAAATGGAGTTGTTCTCCCACAAGAACCACTCGGCTGATCCTTCTTCAATATGCCCTTCACCAACATGCAGTGTTTCCTTGATTGAATTAGCTCTCACACCAATATTTGCGTCTAGAGCCTTTGCATTGAGGGCTATCTGAAAACGGCTGTGGCGCTGAAGTTGCCTGTGAATGTGGAGTTGGTGGCATGTGAAACCCGCATGTGGAGCATTCGTTTGTGTGGGATGCTCTACCAGGTTCATTTCAGTCCTAGCCATACAAAGGGCACTAAGCATAGAGTGTGAAAACTGAGTTTCCTTGAGAGCTGCTTGGAAGCCTGATGGTGTGTTTAGTTAGTGAGCCAAATGGAGTTGTTCTCCCACAAGAACCACTCGGCTGATCCTTCTTCAATATGCCCTTCACCAACATGCAGTGTTTCCTTGATTGAATTAGCTCTCACACCAATATTTGCGTCTAGAGCCTTTGCATTGAGGGCTATCTGAAAACGGCTGTGGCGCTGAAGTTGCCTGTGAATGTGGAGTTGGTGGCATGTGAAACCCGCATGTGGAGCATTCGTTTGTGTGGGATGCTCTACCAGGTTCATTCCTAGATAATGCACTCAAAGGGCACTAAGCATAGAGTGTGAAAACTGAGTTTCCTTGAGAGCTGCTTGGAAGCCTGATGGTGTGTGAAGTTAGTGAGCTAAATGGAGTTGTTCTCCCACAAGAACCACTCGGCTGATCCTTCTTCAATATGCCCTTCACCAACATGCAGTGTTTCCTTGATTGAATTAGCTCTCACACCAATATTTGCGTCTAGAGCCTTTGCATTGAGGGCTATCTGAAAACGGCTGTGGCGCTGAAGTTGCCTGTGAATGTGGAGTTGTTGGCATGTGAAACCCGCATGTGGAGCATTCGTTTGTGTGGGATGCTCTACCAGGTTCATTTCAGTCCTAGCCATACAAAGGGCACTAAGCATAGAGTGTGAAAACTGAGTTTCCTTGAGAGCTGCTTGGAAGCCTGATGGTGTGTGAAGTTAGTGAGCCAAATGGAGTTGTTCTCCCACAAGAACCACTCGGCTGATCCTTCTTCAATATGCCCTTCACCAACATGCAGTGTTTCCTTGATTGAATTAGCTCTCACACCAATATTTGCGTCTAGAGCCTTTGCATTGAGGGCTATCTGAAAACGGCTGTGGCGCTGAAGTTGCCTGTGAATGTGGAGTTGTTGGCATGTGAAACCCGCATGTGGAGCATTCGTTTGTGTGGGATGCTCTACCAGGTTCATTTCAGTCCTAGCCATACAAAGGGCACTAAGCATAGAGTGTGAAAACTGAGTTTCCTTGAGAGCTGCTTGGAAGCCTGATGGTGTGTGAAGTTAGTGAGCCAAATGGAGTTGTTCTGCCACAAGAACCACTCGGCTGATCCTTCTTCAATATGCCCTTCACCAACATGCAGTGTTTCCTTGATTGAATTAGCTCTCACACCAATATTTGCGTCTAGAGCCTTTGCATTGAGGGCTATCTGAAAACGGCTGTGGCGCTGAAGTTGCCTGTGAATGTGGAGTTGGTGGCATGTGAAACCCGCATGTGGAGCATTCGTTTGTGTGGGATGCTCTACCAGGTTCATTCCTAGATAATGCACTCAAATGGCACTAAGCATAGAGTGTGAAAACTGAGTTTCCTTGAGAGCTGCTTGGAAGCCTGATGGTGTGTTTAGTTAGTGAGCCAAATGGAGTTGTTCTCCCACAAGAACCACTCGGCTGATCCTTCTTCAATATGCCCTTCACCAACATGCAGTGTTTCCTTGATTGAATTAGCTCTCACACCAATATTTGCGTCTAGAGCCTTTGCATTGAGGGCTATCTGAAAACGGCTGTGGCGCTGAAGTTGCCTGTGAATGTGGAGTTGGTGGCATGTGAAACCCGCATGTGGAGCATTCGTTTGTGTGGGATGCTCTACCAGGTTCATTCCTAGATAATGCACTCAAAGGAAACTAAGCATAGAGTGTGAAAACTGAGTTTCCTTGAGAGCTGCTTGGAAGCCTGATGGTGTGTGAAGTTAGTGAGCCAAATGGAGTTGTTCTCCCACAAGAACCACTCGGCTGATCCTTCTTCAATATGCCCTTCACCAACATGCAGTGTTTCCTTGATTGAATTAGCTCTCACACCAATATTTGCGTCTAGAGCCTTTGCATTGAGGGCTATCTGAAAACGGCTGTGGCGCTGAAGTTGCCTGTGAATGTGGAGTTGTTGGCATGTGAAACCCGCATGTGGAGCATTCGTTTGTGTGGGATGCTTTACCAGGTTCATTTCAGTCCTAGCCATACAAAGGGCACTAAGTATAGAGTGTGAAAACTGAGTTTCCTTGAGAGCTGCTTGGAAGCCTGATGGTGTGTGAAGTTAGTGAGCCAAATGGAGTTGTTCTCCCACAAGAACCACTCGGCTGATCCTTCTTCAATATGCCCTTCACCAACATGCAGTGTTTCCTTGATTGAATTAGCTCTCACACCAATATTTGCGTCTAGAGCCTTTGCATTGAGGGCTATCTGAAAACGGCTGTGGCGCTGAAGTTGCCTGTGAATGTGGAGTTGGTGGCATGTGAAACCCGCATGTGGAGCATTCGTTTGTGTGGGATGCTCTACCAGGTTCATTCCTAGATAACGCACTCAAAGGGCACTAAGCATAGAGTGTGAAAACTGAGTTTCCTTGAGAGCTGCTTGGAAGCCTGATGGTGTGTGATGTTAGTGAGCCAAATGGAGTTGTTCTCGCACAAGAACCACTCGGCTGATCCTTCTTCAATATGCCCTTCACCAACATGCAGTGTTTCCTTGATTGAATTAGCTCTCACACCAATATTTGCGTCTAGAGCCTTTGCATTGAGGGCTATCTGAAAACGGCTGTGGCGCTGAAGTTGCCTGTGAATGTGGAGTTGGTGGCATGTGAAACCCGCATGTGGAGCATTCGTTTGTGTGGGATGCTCTACCAGGTTCATTTCAGTCCTAGCCATACAAAGGGCACTAAGCATAGAGTGTGAAAACTGAGTTTCCTTGAGAGCTGCTTGGAAGCCTGATGGTGTGTGAAGTTAGTGAGCCAAATGGAGTTGTTCTCCCACAAGAACCACTCGGCTGATCCTTCTTCAATATGCCCTTCACCAACATGCAGTGTTTCCTTGATTGAATTAGCTCTCACACCAATATTTGCGTCTAGAGCCTTTGCATTGAGGGCTATCTGAAAACGGCTGTGGCGCTGAAGTTGCCTGTGAATGTGGAGTTGGTGGCATGTGAAACCCGCATGTGGAGCATTCGTTTGTGTGGGATGCTCTACCAGGTTCATTTCAGTCCTAGCCATACAAAGGGCACTAAGCATAGAGTGTGAAAACTGAGTTTCCTTGAGAGCTGCTTGGAAGCCTGATGGTGTGTGAAGTTAGTGAGCCAAATGGAGTTGTTCTGCCACAAGAACCACTCGGCTGATCCTTCTTCAATATGCCCTTCACCAACATGCAGTGTTTCCTTGATTGAATTAGCTCTCACACCAATATTTGCGTCTAGAGCCTTTGCATTGAGGGCTATCTCAAAACGGCTGTGGCGCTGAAGTTGCCTGTGAATGTGGAGTTGGTGGCATGTGAAACCCGCATGTGGAGCATTCGTTTGTGTGGGATGCTCTACCAGGTTCATTCCTAGATAATGCACTCAAATGGCACTAAGCATAGAGTGTGAAAACTGAGTTTCCTTGAGAGCTGCTTGGAAGCCTGATGGTGTGTTTAGTTAGTGAGCCAAATGGAGTTGTTCTCCCACAAGAACCACTCGGCTGATCCTTCTTCAATATGCCCTTCACCAACATGCAGTGTTTCCTTGATTGAATTAGCTCTCACACCAATATTTGCGTCTAGAGCCTTTGCATTGAGGGCTATCTGAAAACGGCTGTGGCGCTGAAGTTGCCTGTGAATGTGGAGTTGGTGGCATGTGAAACCCGCATGTGGAGCATTCGTTTGTGTGGGATGCTCTACCAGGTTCATTCCTAGATAATGCACTCAAAGGAAACTAAGCATAGAGTGTGAAAACTGAGTTTCCTTGAGAGCTGCTTGGAAGCCTGATGGTGTGTGAAGTTAGTGAGCCAAATGGAGTTGTTCTCCCACAAGAACCACTCGGCTGATCCTTCTTCAATATGCCCTTCACCAACATGCAGTGTTTCCTTGATTGAATTAGCTCTCACACCAATATTTGCGTCTAGAGCCTTTGCATTGAGGGCTATCTGAAAACGGCTGTGGCGCTGAAGTTGCCTGTGAATGTGGAGTTGGTGGCATGTGAAACCCGCATGTGGAGCATTCGTTTGTGTGGGATGCTTTACCAGGTTCATTTCAGTCCTAGCCATACAAAGGGCACTAAGTATAGAGTGTGAAAACTGAGTTTCCTTGAGAGCTGCTTGGAAGCCTGATGGTGTGTGAAGTTAGTGAGCCAAATGGAGTTGTTCTCCCACAAGAACCACTCGGCTGATCCTTCTTCAATATGCCCTTCACCAACATGCAGTGTTTCCTTGATTGAATTAGCTCTCACACCAATATTTGCGTCTAGAGCCTTTGCATTGAGGGCTATCTGAAAACGGCTGTGGCGCTGAAGTTGCCTGTGAATGTGGAGTTGGTGGCATGTGAAACCCGCATGTGGAGCATTCGTTTGTGTGGGATGCTCTACCAGGTTCATTCCTAGATAATGCACTCAAAGGGCACTAAACATAGAGTGTGAAAACTGAGTTTCCTTGAGAGCTGCTTGGAAGCCTGATGGTGTGTGAAGTTAGTGAGCCAAATGGAGTTGTTCTCCCACAAGAACCACTCGGCTGATCCTTCTTCAATATGCCCTTCACCAACATGCAGTGTTTCCTTGATTGAATTAGCTCTCACACCAATATTTGCGTCTAGAGCCTTTGCATTGAGGGCTATCTGAAAACGGCTGTGGCGCTGAAGTTGCCTGTGAATGTGGAGTTGGTGGCATGTGAAACCCGCATGTGGAGCATTCGTTTGTGTGGGATGCTCTACCAGGTTCATTCCTAGATAATGCACTCAAAGGGCACTAAGCATAGAGTGTGAAAACTGAGTTTCCTTGAGAGCTGCTTGGAAGCCTGATGGTGTGTGAAGTTAGTGAGCCAAATGGAGTTGTTCTCCCACAAGAACCACTCGGCTGATCCTTCTTCAATATGCCCTTCACCAACATGCAGTGTTTCCTTGATTGAATTAGCTCTCACACCAATATTTGCGTCTAGAGCCTTTGCATTGAGGGCTATCTGAAAACGGCTGTGGCGCTGAAGTTGCCTGTGAATGTGGAGTTGGTGGCATGTGAAACCCGCATGTGGAGCATTCGTTTGTGTGGGATGCTCTACCAGGTTCATTTCAGTCCTAGCTATACAAAGGGCACTAAGCATAGAGTGTGAAAACTGAGTTTCCTTGAGAGCTGCTTGGAAGCCTGATGGTGTGTGAAGTTAGTGAGCCAAATGGAGTTGTTCTCCCACAAGAACCACTCGACTGATCCTTCTTCAATATGCCCTTCACCAACATGCAGTGTTTCCTTGATTGAATTAGCTCTCACACCAATATTTGCGTCTAGTGCCTTTGCATTGAGGGCTATCTGAAAACGGCTGTGGCGCTGAAGTTGCCTGTGAATGTGGAGTTGGTGGCATGTGAAACCCACATGTGGAGCATTCGTTTGTGTGGGATGCTTTACCAGGTTCATTTCAGTCCTAGCCATACAAAGGGCACTAAGCATAGAGTGTGAAAACTGAGTTTCCTTGAGAGCTGCTTGGAAGCCTGATGGTGTGTGAAGTTAGTGAGCCAAATGGAGTTGTTCTCCCACAAGAACCACTCGGCTGATCCTTCTTCAATATGCCCTTCACCAACATGCAGTGTTTCCTTGATTGAATTAGCTCTCACACCAATATTTGCGTCTAGAGCCTTTGCATTGAGGGCTATCTGAAAACGGCTGTGGCGCTGAAGTTGCCTGTGAATGTGGAGTTGGTGGCATGTGAAACCCGCATGTGGAGCATTCATTTGTGTGGGATGCTCTACCAGGTTCATTCCTAGATAATGCATTCAAAGGGCACTAAGCATAGAGTGTGAAAACTGAGTTTCCTTGAGAGCTGCTTGGAAGCCTGATGGTGTGTGAAGTTAGTGAGCCAAATGGAGTTGTTCTCCCACAAGAACCACTCGGCTGATCCTTCTTCAATATGCCCTTCACCAACATGCAGTGTTTCCTTGATTGAATTAGCTCTCACACCAATATTTGCGTCTAGAGCCTTTGCATTGAGGGCTATCTGAAAATGGCTGTGGCGCTGAAGTTGCCTGTGAATGTGGAGTTGGTGGCATGTGAAACCCGCATGTGGAGCATTCGTTTGTGTGGGATGCTCTACCAGGTTCATTTCAGTCCTAGCCATACAAAGGGCACTAAGCATAGAGTGTGAAAACTGAGTTTCCTTGAGAGCTGCTTGGAAGCCTGATGGTGTGTGAAGTTAGTGAGCCAAATGGAGTTGTTCTCCCACAAGAACCACTCGGCTGATCCTTCTTCAATATGCCCTTCACCAACATGCAGTGTTTCCTTGATTGAATTAGCTCTCACACCAATATTTGCGTCTAGAGCCTTTGCATTGAGGGCTATCTGAAAACGGCTGTGGCGCTGAAGTTGCCTGTGAATGTGGAGTTGGTGGCATGTGAAACCCGCATGTGGAGCATTCGTTTGTGTGGGATGCTCTACCAGGTTCATTTCAGTCCTAGCCATACAAAGGGCACTAAGCATAGAGTGTGAAAACTGAGTTTCCTTGAGAGCTGCTTGGAAGCTTGATGGTGTGTGAAGTTAGTGAGCCAAATGGAGTTGTTCTCCCACAAGAACCACTCGGCTGATCCTTCTTCAATATGCCCTTCACCAACATGCAGTGTTTCCTTGATTGAATTAGCTCTCACACCAATATTTGCGTCTAGAGCCTTTGCATTGAGGGCTATCTGAAAACGGCTGTGGCGCTGAAGTTGCCTGTGAATGTGGAGTTGGTGGCATGTGAAACCCGCATGTGGAGCATTCGTTTGTGTGGGATGCTCTACCAGGTTCATTCCTAGATAATGCACTCAAAGGGCACTAAGCATAGAGTGTGAAAACTGAGTTTCCTTGAGAGCTGCTTGGAAGCCTGATGGTGTGTGAAGTTAGTGAGCCAAATGGAGTTGTTCTCCCACAAGAACCACTCGGCTGATCCTTCTTCAATATGCCCTTCACCAACATGCAGTGTTTCCTTGATTGAATTAGCTCTCACACCAATATTTGCGTCTAGAGCCTTTGCATTGAGGGCTATCTGAAAACGGCTGTTACGCTGAAGTTGCCTGTGAATGTGGAGTTGGTGGCATGTGAAACCCGCATGTGGAGCATTCATTTGTGTGGGATGCTCTACCAGGTTCATTCCTAGATAATGCATTCAAAGGGCACTAAGCATAGAGTGTGAAAACTGAGTTTCCTTGAGAGCTGCTTGGAAGCCTGATGGTGTGTGAAGTTAGTGAGCCAAATGGAGTTGTTCTCCCACAAGAACCACTCGGCTGATCCTTCTTCAATATGCCCTGCACCAACATGCAGTGTTTCCTTGATTGAATTATCTCTCACACCAATATTTGCGTCTAGAGCCTTTGCATTGAGGGCTATCTGAAAACGGCTGTGGCGCTGAAGTTGCCTGTGAATGTGGAGTTGGTGGCATGTGAAACCCGCATGTGGAGCATTCGTTTGTGTGGGATGCTCTACCAGGTTCATTTCAGTCCTAGCCATACAAAGGGCACTAAGCATAGAGTGTGAAAACTGAGTTTCCTTGAGAGCTGCTTGGAAGCCTGATGGTGTGTGAAGTTAGTGAGCCAAATGGAGTTGTTCTCCCACAAGAACCACTCGGCTGATCCTTCTTCAATATGCCCTTCACCAACATGCAGTGTTTCCTTGATTGAATTAGCTCTCACACCAATATTTGCGTCTAGAGCCTTTGCATTGAGGGCTATCTGAAAACGGCTGTGGCGCTGAAGTTGCCTGTGAATGTGGAGTTGGTGGCATGTGAAACCCGCATGTGGAGCATTCGTTTGTGTGGGATGCTTTACCAGGTTCATTCCTGGATAATGCACTCAAAGGGCACTAAGCATAGAGTGTGAAAACTGAGTTTCCTTGAGAGCTGCTTGGAAGCCTGATGGTGTGTGAAGTTAGTGAAGAAATGGAGTTGTTCTCCCACAAGAACCACTCGGCTGATCCTTCTTCAATATGCCCTTCACCAACATGCAGTGTTTCCTTGATTGAATTAGCTCTCACACCAATATTTGCGTCTAGAGCCTTTGCATTGAGGGCTATCTGAAAACGGCTGTGGCGCTGAAGTTGCCTGTGAATGTGGAGTTGGTGGCATGTGAAACCCGCATGTGGAGCATTCGTTTGTGTGGGATGCTCTACCAGGTTCATTTCAGTCCTAGCCATACAAAGGGCACTAAGCATAGAGTGTGAAAACTGAGTTTCCTTGAGAGCTGCTTGGAAGCCTGATGGTGTGTGAAGTTAGTGAGCCAAATGGAGTTGTTCTCCCACAAGAACCACTCGGCTGATCCTTCTTCAATATGCCCTTCACCAACATGCAGTGTTTCCTTGATTGAATTAGCTCTCACACCAATATTTGCGTCTAGAGCCTTTGCATTGAGGGCTATCTGAAAACGGCTGTGGCGCTGAAGTTGCCTGTGAATGTGGAGTTGGTGGCATGTGAAACCCGCATGTGGAGCATTCGTTTGTGTGGGATGCTCTACCAGGTTCATTCCTAGATAATGCACTCAAAGGGCACTAAGCATAGAGTGTGAAAACTGAGTTTCCTTGAGAGCTGCTTGGAAGCCTGATGGTGTGTGAAGTTAGTGAGCCAAATGGAGTTGTTCTCCCACAAGAACCACTCGGCTGATCCTTCTTCAATATGCCCTTCACCAACATGCAGTGTTTCCTTGATTGAATTAGCTCTCACACCAATATTTGCGTCTAGAGCCTTTGCATTGAGAGCTATCTGAAAACGGCTGTGGCGCTGAAGTTGCCTGTGAATGTGGAGTTGGTGGCATGTGAAACCCGCATGTGGAGCATTCGTTTGTGTGGGATGCTCTACCAGGTTCATTTCAGTCCTAGCCATACAAAGGGCACTAAGCATAGAGTGTGAAAACTGAGTTTCCTTGAGAGCTGCTTGGAAGCCTGATGGTGTGTTTAGTTAGTGAGCCAAATGGAGTTGTTCTCCCACAAGAACCACTCGGCTGATCCTTCTTCAATATGCCCTTCACCAACATGCAGTGTTTCCTTGATTGAATTAGCTCTCACACCAATATTTGCGTCTAGAGCCTTTGCATTGAGGGCTATCTGAAAACGGCTGTGGCGCTGAAGTTGCCTGTGAATGTGGAGTTGGTGGCATGTGAAACCCGCATGTGGAGCATTCGTTTGTGTGGGATGCTCTACCAGGTTCATTCCTAGATAATGCACTCAAAGGGCACTAAGCATAGAGTGTGAAAACTGAGTTTCCTTGAGAGCTGCTTGGAAGCCTGATGGTGTGTGAAGTTAGTGAGCCAAATGGAGTTGTTCTCCCACAAGAACCACTCGGCTGATCCTTCTTCAATATGCCCTTCACCAACATGCAGTGTTTCCTTGATTGAATTAGCTCTCACACCAATATTTGCGTCTAGAGCCTTTGCATTGAGGGCTATCTGAAAACGGCTGTGGCGCTGAAGTTGCCTGTGAATGTGGAGTTGTTGGCATGTGAAACCCGCATGTGGAGCATTCGTTTGTGTGGGATGCTCTACCAGGTTCATTTCAGTCCTAGCCATACAAAGGGCACTAAGCATAGAGTGTGAAAACTGAGTTTCCTTGAGAGCTGCTTGGAAGCCTGATGGTGTGTGAAGTTAGTGAGCCAAATGGAGTTGTTCTCCCACAAGAACCACTCGGCTGATCCTTCTTCAATATGCCCTTCACCAACATGCAGTGTTTCCTTGATTGAATTAGCTCTCACACCAATATTTGCGTCTAGAGCCTTTGCATTGAGGGCTATCTGAAAACGGCTGTGGCGCTGAAGTTGCCTGTGAATGTGGAGTTGTTGGCATGTGAAACCCGCATGTGGAGCATTCGTTTGTGTGGGATGCTCTACCAGGTTCATTTCAGTCCTAGCCATACAAAGGGCACTAAGCATAGAGTGTGAAAACTGAGTTTCCTTGAGAGCTGCTTGGAAGCCTGATGGTGTGTGAAGTTAGTGAGCCAAATGGAGTTGTTCTCGCACAAGAACCACTCGGCTGATCCTTCTTCAATATGCCCTTCACCAACATGCAGTGTTTCCTTGATTGAATTAGCTCTCACACCAATATTTGCGTCTAGAGCCTTTGCATTGAGGGCTATCTGAAAACGGCTGTGGCGCTGAAGTTGCCTGTGAATGTGGAGTTGGTGGCATGTGAAACCCGCATGTGGAGCATTCGTTTGTGTGGGATGCTCTACCAGGTTCATTCCTAGATAATGCACTCAAATGGCACTAAGCATAGAGTGTGAAAACTGAGTTTCCTTGAGAGCTGCTTGGAAGCCTGATGGTGTGTTTAGTTAGTGAGCCAAATGGAGTTGTTCTCCCACAAGAACCACTCGGCTGATCCTTCTTCAATATGCCCTTCACCAACATGCAGTGTTTCCTTGATTGAATTAGCTCTCACACCAATATTTGCGTCTAGAGCCTTTGCATTGAGGGCTATCTGAAAACGGCTGTGGCGCTGAAGTTGCCTGTGAATGTGGAGTTGGTGGCATGTGAAACCCGCATGTGGAGCATTCATTTGTGTGGGATGCTCTACCAGGTTCATTCCTAGATAATGCATTCAAAGGGCACTAAGCATAGAGTGTGAAAACTGAGTTTCCTTGAGAGCTGCTTGGAAGCCTCATGGTGTGTGAAGTTAGTGAGCCAAATGGAGTTGTTCTCCCACAAGAACCACTCGGCTGATCCTTCTTCAATATGCCCTTCACCAACATGCAGTGTTTCCTTGATTGAATTAGCTCTCACACCAATATTTGCGTCTAGAGCCTTTGCATTGAGGGCTATCTGAAAACGGCTGTGTCGCTGAAGTTGCCTGTGAATGTGGAGTTGGTGGCATGTGAAACCCGCATGTGGAGCATTCGTTTGTGTGGGATGCTCTACCAGGTTCATTTCAGTCCTAGCCATACAAAGGGCACTAAGCATAGAGTGTGAAAACTGAGTTTCCTTGAGAGCTGCTTGGAAGCCTGATGGTGTGTGAAGTTAGTGAGCCAAATGGAGTTGTTCTCCCACAAGAACCACTCGGCTGATCCTTCTTCAATATGCCCTTCACCAACATGCAGTGTTTCCTTGATTGAATTAGCTCTCACACCAATATTTGCGTCTAGAGCCTTTGCATTGAGGGCTATCTGAAAACGGCTGTGGCGCTGAAGTTGCCTGTGAATGTGGAGTTGGTGGCATGTGAAACCCGCATGTGGAGCATTCGTTTGTGTGGGATGCTCTACCAGGTTCATTTCAGTCCTAGCCATACAAAGGGCACTAAGCATAGAGTGTGAAAACTGAGTTTCCTTGAGAGCTGCTTGGAAGCTTGATGGTGTGTGAAGTTAGTGAGCCAAATGGAGTTGTTCTCCACAAGAACCACTCGGCTGATCCTTCTTCAATATGCCCTTCACCAACATGCAGTGTTTCCTTGATTGAATTAGCTCTCACACCAATATTTGCGTCTAGAGCCTTTGCATTGAGGGCTATCTGAAAACGGCTGTGGCGCTGAAGTTGCCTGTGAATGTGGAGTTGGTGGCATGTG
>NW_026699698.1:0-53426 GCF_030435755.1 Ochotona princeps
GTGAGAGCTAATTCAATCAAGGAAACACTGCATGTTGGTGAAGGGCATATTGAAGAAGGATCAGCCGAGTGGTTCTTGTGGGAGAACAACTCCATTTGGCTCACTAACTTCACACACCATCAGGCTTCCAAGCAGCTCTCAAGGAAACTCAGTTTTCACACTATATGCTTAGTGTCCTTTGAGTGCATTATCTAGGAATGAACCTGGTAGAGCATCCACACAAACGAATGCTCCACATGCGGGTTTCACATGCCACCGACTCCACATTCTCAGGCAACTTCAGCGCCACAGCCGTTTTCAGATAGCCCTCAATGCAAAGGCTCTAGACGCAAATATTGGTGTGAGAGCTAATTCAATCAAGGAAACACTGCATGTTGGTGAAGGGCATATTGAAGAAGGATCAGCCGAGTGGTTCTTGTGTGGAGAACAACTCCATTTGGCTCACTAACTTCACACACCATCAGGCTTCCAAGCAGCTCTCAAGGAAACTCAGTTTTCACACTCTATGCTTAGTGCCCTTTGAGTGCATTATCTAGGAATGAACCTGGTAGAGCATCCCACACAAACGAATGCTCCACATGCGGGTTTCACATGCACCAACTCCACATTCAAGGCAACTTCAGCGCCACAGCCGTTTTCAGATAGCCCTCAATGTAAAGGTTCTAGACGCAAATATTGGTGTGAGAGCTAATTCAATCAAGGAAACACTGCATGTTGGTGAAGGGCATATTGAAGAAGGATCAGCCGAGTGGTTCTTGTGGGAGAACAACTCCATTTGGCTCACTAACTTCACACACCATCAGGCTTCCAAGCAGCTCTCAAGGAAACTCAGTTTTCACACTCTATGCTTAGTGCCCTTTGAGTGCATTATCTAGGAATGAACCTGGTAGAGCATCCCCACACAAACGAATGCTCCACATGCGGGTTTCACATGCCACCAACTCCACATTCACAGGCAACTTCAGCGCCACAGCCGTTTTCAGATAGCCCTCAATGCAAAGGCTCTAGACGCAAATATTGGTGTGAGAGCTAATTCAATCAAGGAAACACTGCATGTTGGTGAAGGGCATATTGAAGAAGGATCAGCCGAGTGGTTCTTGTGGGAGAACAACTCCATTTGGCTCACTAACTTCACACACCATCAGGCTTCCAAGCAGCTCTCAAGGAAACTCAGTTTTCACACTCTATGCTTAGTGCCCTTTGAGTGAATTATCTAGGGATGAACCTGGTAGAGCATCCCACACAAACGAATGCTCCACATGCGGGTTTCACATGCCACCAACTCCACATTCTCAGGCAACTTCAGCGCCACAGCCGTTTTCAGATAGCCCTCAATGCGAAGGGTCTAGACGCAAATATTGGTGTGAGAGCTAATTCAATCAAGGAAACACTGCATGTTGGTGAAGGGCATATTGAAGAAGGATCAGCCGAGTGGTTCTTGTGGGGAGAACAACTCCATTTGGCTCACTAACTTCACACACCATCAGGCTTCCAAGCAGCTCTCAAGGAAACTCAGTTTTCACACTCTATGCTTAGTGCCCTTTGAGTGCATTATCTAGGGATGAACCTGGTAGAGCATCCCACACAAACGAATGCTCCACATGCGGGTTTCACATGCCACCAACTCCACATTCTCAGGCAACTTCAGCGCCACAGCTGTTTTCAGATAGCCCTCAATGCAAAGGCTCTAGACGCAAATATTGGTGTGAGAGCTAATTCAATCAAGGAAACACTGCATGTTGGTGAAGGGCATACTGAAGAAGGATCAGCCGAGTGGTTCTTGTGGGAGAACAACTCCATTTGGCTCACTAACTTCACACACCATCAGGCTTCCAAGCAGCTCTCAAGGAAACTCAGTTTTCACACTCTATGCTTAGTGCCCTTTGAGTGCATTATCTAGGAATGAACCTGGTAGAGCATCCCACACAAACGAATGCTCCACATGCGGGTTTCACATGCCACCAACTCCACATTCAAGGCAACTTCAGCGCCACAGCCGTTTTCAGATAGCCCTCAATGCAAAGGCTCTAGACGCAAATACTGGTGTGAGAGCTAATTCAATCAAGGAAACACTGCATGTTGGTGAAGGGCATATTGAAGAAGGATCAGCCGAGTGGTTCTTGTGGGAGAACAACTCCATTTGGCTCACTAACTTCACACACCATCAGGCTTCCAAGCAGCTCTCAAGGAAATTCAGTTTTCACACTCTATGCTTAGTGCCCTTTGAGTGCATTATCTAGGGATGAACCTGGTAGAGCATCCCACACAAACGAATGCTCCACATGCGGGTTTCACATGCCACCAACTCCACATTCAAGGCAACTTCAGCGCCACAGCCGTTTTCAGATAGCCCTCAATGCGAAGGGTCTAGACGCAAATATTGGTGTGAGAGCTAATTCAATCAAGGAAACACTGCATGTTGGTGAAGGGCATATTGAAGAAGGATTAGCCGAGTGGTTCTTGTGGGAGAACAACTCCATTTGGCTCACTAACTTCACACACCATCAGGCTTCCAAGCAGCTCTCAAGGAAACTCAGTTTTCACACTCTATGTTTAGTGCCCTTTGAATGTGTTATCTCGGAATGAACCTGGTAGAGCATCCCACACAAACGAATGCTCCACATGCGGGTTTCACATGCCACCAACTCCACATTCACAGGCAACTTCAGCGCCACAGCCGTTTTCAGATAGCCCTCAATGCAAAGGCTCTAGACGCAAATATTGGTGTGTGAGCTAATTCAATCAAGGAAACACTGCATGTTGGTGAAGGGCATATTGAAGAAGGATCAGCCGAGTGGTTCTTGTGGGAGAACAACTCCATTTGGCTCACTAACTTCACACACCATCAGGCTTCCAAGCAGCTCTCAAGGAAACTCAGTTTTCACACTCTATGCTTAGTGCCCTTTGAGTGCATTATCTAGGGATGAACCTGGTAGAGCATCCCACACAAACGAATGCTCCACATGCGGGTTTCACATGCCACCAACTCCACATTCTCAGGCAACTTCAGCGCCACAGCCGTTTTCAGATAGCCCTCAATGCAAAGGCTCTAGACGCAAATATTGGTGTGAGAGCTAATTCAATCAAGGAAACACTGCATGTTGGTGAAGGGCATATTGAAGAAGGATCAGCCGAGTGGTTCTTGTGGGAGAACAACTCCATTTGGCTCACTAACTTCACACACCATCAGGCTTCCAAGCAGCTCTCAAGGAAACTCAGTTTTCACACTCTATGCTTAGTGCCCTTTGAGTGCATTATCTAGGAATGAACCTGGTAGAGCATCCCACACAAACGAATGCTCCACATGCGGGTTTCACATGCCACCAACTCCACATTCTCAGGCAACTTCAGCGCCACAGCCGTTTTCAGATAGCCCTCAATGCAAAGGCTCTAGACGCAAATATTGGTGTGAGAGCTAATTCAATCAAGGAAACACTGCATGTTGGTGAAGGGCATATGAAGAAGGATCAGCCGAGTGGTTCTTGTGGGAGAACAACTCCATTTGGCTCACTAACTTCACACACCATCAGGCTTCCAAGCAGCTCTCAAGGAAACTCAGTTTTCACACTCTATGCTTAGTGCCCGTTGAGTGCATTATCTAGGGAAGAACCTGGTAGAGCATCCCACACAAACGAATGCTCCACATGCGGGTTTCACATGCCACCAACTCCACATTCACAGGCAACTTCAGCGCCACAGCCATTTTCAGATAGCCTCAATGCAAAGGCTCTAGACGCAAATATTGGTGTGAGAGCTAATTCAATCAAGGAAACACTGCATGTTGGTGAAGGGCATATTGAAGAAGGATCAGCCGAGTGGTTCTTGTGGGAGAACAACTCCATTTGGCTCACTAACTTCACACACCATCAGGCTTCCAAGCAGCTCTCAAGGAAACTCAGTTTTCACACTCTATGCTTAGTGCCCTTTGAGTGCATTATCTAGGAATGAACCTGGTAGAGCATCCCACACAAACGAATGCTCCACATGCGGGTTTCACATGCCACCAACTCCACATTCAAGGCAAGTTCAGCGCCACAGCCGTTTTCAGATAGCCCTCAATGCAAAGGCTCTAGACGCAAATATTGGTGTGAGAGCTAATTCAATCAAGGAAACACTGCATGTTGGTGAAGGGCATATTGAAGAAGGATCAGCCGAGTGGTTCTTGTGGGAGAACAACTCCATTTGGCTCACTAACTTCACACACCATCAGGCTTCCAAGCAGCTCTCAAGGAAACTCAGTTTTCACACTCTATGCTTAGTGCCCTTTGAGTGCATTATCTAGGAATGAACCTGGTAGAGCATCCCACACAAACGAATGCTCCACATGCGGGTTTCACATGCCACCAACTCCACATTCACAGGCAACTTCAGCGCCACAGCCGTTTTCAGATAGCCCTCAATGCAAAGGCTCTAGACGCAAATATTGGTGTGAGAGCTAATTCAATCAAGGAAACACTGCATGTTGGTGAAGGGCATATTGAAGAAGGATCAGCCGAGTGGTTCTTGTGGGAGAACAACTCCATTTGGCTCACTAACTTCACACACCATCAGGCTTCCAAGCAGCTCTCAAGGAAACTCAGTTTTCACACTCTATGCATAGTGCCCTTTGAGTGAATTATCTAGGGATGAACCTGGTAGAGCATCCCACACAAACGAATGCTCCACATGCGGGTTTCACATGCCACCAACTCCACATTCTCAGGCAACTTCAGCGCCACAGCCGTTTTCAGATAGCCCTCAATGCGAAGGGTCTAGACGCAAATATTGGTGTGAGAGCTAATTCAATCAAGGAAACACTGCATGTTGGTGAAGGGCATATTGAAGAAGGATCAGCCGAGTGGTTCTTGTGGGAGAACAACTCCATTTGGCTCACTAACTTCACACACATCAGGCTTCCAAGCAGCTCTCAAGGAAACTCAGTTTTCACACTCTATGCTTAGTGCCCTTTGAGTGCATTATCTAGGGATGAACCTGGTAGAGCATCCCACACAAACGAATGCTCCACATGCGGGTTTCACATGCCACCAACTCCACATTCACAGGCAACTTCAGCGCCACAGCCGCTTTCAGATAGCCCTCAATGCAAAGGCTCTAGACGCAAATATTGGTGTGAGAGCTAATTCAATCAAGGAAACACTGCATGTTGGTGAAGGGCATATTGAAGAAGGATCAGCCGAGTGGTTCTTGTGGGAGAACAACTCCATTTGGCTCACTAACTTCACACACCATCAGGCTTCCAAGCAGCTCTCAAGGAAACTCAGTTTTCACACTCTAGGCTTAGTGCCCTTTGAGTGCATTATCTAGGGATGAACCTGGTAGAGCATCCCACACAAACGAATGCTCCACATGCGGGTTTCACATGCCACGAACTCCACATTCTCAGGCAACTCAGCGCCACAGCTGTTTTCAGATAGCCCTCAATGCAAAGGCTCTAGACGCAAATATTGGTGTGAGAGCTAATTCAATCAAGGAAACACTGCATGTTGGTGAAGGGCATATTGAAGAAGGATCAGCCGAGTGGTTCTTGTGGGAGAACAACTCCATTTGGCTCACTAACTTCACACACCATCAGGCTTCCAAGCAGCTCTCAAGGAAACTCAGTTTTCACACTCTATGCATAGTGCCCTTTGAGTGAATTATCTAGGGATGAACCTGGTAGAGCATCCCACACAAACGAATGCTCCACATGCGGGTTTCACATGCCACCAACTCCACATTCTCAGGCAACTTCAGCGCCACAGCCGTTTTCAGATAGCCCTCAATGCGAAGGGTCTAGACGCAAATATTGGTGTGAGAGCTAATTCAATCAAGGAAACACTGCATGTTGGTGAAGGGCATATTGAAGAAGGATCAGCCGAGTGGTTCTTGTGGGAGAACAACTCCATTTGGCTCACTAACTTCACACACCATCAGGCTTCCAAGCAGCTCTCAAGGAAACTCAGTTTTCACACTCTATGCTTAGTGCCCTTTGAGTGCATTATCTAGGGATGACCTGGTAGAGCATCCCACACAAACGAATGCTCCACATGCGGGTTTCACATGCCACCAACTCCACATTCACAGGCAACTTCAGCGCCACAGCCGCTTTCAGATAGCCCTCAATGCAAAGGCTCTAGACGCAAATATTGGTGTGAGAGCTAATTCAATCAAGGAAACACTGCATGTTGGTGAAGGGCATATTGAAGAAGGATCAGCCGAGTGGTTCTTGTGGGAGAACAACTCCATTTGGCTCACTAACTTCACACACCATCAGGCTTCCAAGCAGCTCTCAAGGAAACTCAGTTTTCACACTCTAGGCTTAGTGCCCTTTGAGTGCATTATCTAGGGATGAACCTGGTAGAGCATCCCACACAAACGAATGCTCCACATGCGGGTTTCACATGCCACGAACTCCACATTCTCAGGCAACTTCAGCGCCACAGCTGTTTTCAGATAGCCCTCAATGCAAAGGCTCTAGACGCAAATATTGGTGTGAGAGCTAATTCAATCAAGGAAACACTGCATGTTGGTGAAGGGCATATTGAAGAAGGATCAGCCGAGTGGTTCTTGTGGGAGAACAACTCCATTTGGCTCACTAACTTCACACACCATCAGGCTTCCAAGCAGCTCTCAAGGAAACTCAGTTTTCACACTCTATGCTTAGTGCCCTTTGAGTGCATTATCTAGGAATGAACCTGGTAGAGCATCCCACACAAACGAATGCTCCACATGCGGGTTTCACATGCCACCAACTCCACATTCACAGGCAACCTCAGCGGCACAGCCGTTTTCAGATAGCCCTCAATGCAAAGGCTCTAGACGCAAATACTGGTGTGAGAGCTAATTCAATCAAGGAAACACTGCATGTTGGTGAAGGCATATTGAAGAAGGATCAGCCGAGTGGTTCTTGTGGGAGAACAACTCCATTTGGCTCACTAACTTCACACACCATCAGGCTTCCAAGCAGCTCTCAAGGAAACTCAGTTTTCACACTCTATGCTTAGTGCCCTTTGAGTGTGTTATCTCGGAATGAACCTGGTAGAGCATCCCACACAAACGAATGCTCCACATGCGGGTTTTCACATGCCACCAACTCCACATTCACAGGCAACTTCAGCGCCACAGCCGTTTTCAGATAGCCCTCAATGCAAAGGCTCTAGACGCAAATATTGGTGTGAGAGCTAATTCAATCAAGGAAACACTGCATGTTGGTGAAGGGCATATTGAAGAAGGATCAGCCGAGTGGTTCTTGTGGGAGAACAACTCCATTTGGCTCACTAACTTCACACACCATCAGGCTTCCAAGCAGCTCTCAAGGAAACTCAGTTTTCACACTCTATGCTTAGTGCCCTTTGAGTGCATTTTCTAGGAATGAACATGGTAGAGCATCCCACACAAACGAATGCTCCACATGCGGGTTTCACATGCCACCAACTCCACATTCTCAGGCAACTTCAGCGCCACAGCGTTTTCAGATAGCCCTCAATGCAAAGGTTCTAGACGCAAATATTGGTGTGAGAGCTAATTCAATCAAGGAAACACTGCATGTTGGTGAAGGGCATATTGAAGAAGGATCAGCCGAGTGGTTCTTGTGGGAGAACAACTCCATTTGGCTCACTAACTTCACACACCATCAGGCTTCCAAGCAGCTCTCAAGGAAACTCAGTTTTCACACTCTATGCTTAGTGCCCTTTGAGTGCATTATCTAGGAATGAACCTGTAGAGCATCCCACACAAACGAATCCTCCACATGTGGGTTTCACATGCCACCAACTCCACATTCACAGGCAACTTCAGCGCCACAGCCGTTTTCAGATAGCCCTCAATGCAAAGGCTGTAGACGCAAATATTGGTGTGAGAGCTAATTCAATCAAGGAAACACTGCATGTTGGTGAAGGGCATATTGAAGAAGGATCAGCCGAGTGGTTCTTGTGGGAGAACAACTCCATTTGGCTCACTAACTTCACACACCATCAGGCTTCCAAGCAGCTCTCAAGGAAACTCAGTTTTCACACTCTATGCTTAGTGCCCTTTGAGTGCATTATCTAGGGATGAACCTGGTAGAGCATCCCACACAAACGAATGCTCCACATGCGGGTTTCACATGCCACCAACTCCACATTCACAGGCAACTTCAGCGCCACAGCCGTTTTCAGATAGCCCTCAATGCAAAGGCTCTAGACGCAAATATTGGTGTGAGAGCTAATTCAATCAAGGAAACACTGCATGTTGGTGAAGGGCATATTGAAGAAGGATCAGCTGAGTGGTTCTTGTGGGAGAACAACTCCATTTGGCTCACTAACTTCACACACCATCAGGCTTCCAAGCAGCTCTCAAGGAAACTCAGTTTTCACACTCTATGCTTAGTGCCCTTTGAGTGCATTATCTAGGAATGAACCTGGTAGAGCATCCCACACAAACGAATGCTCCACATGTGGGTTTCACATGCCACCAACTCCACATTCACAGGCAACTTCAGCGCCACAGCCGTTTTCAGATAGCCCTCAATGCAAAGGCTCTAGACGCAAATATTGGTGTGAGAGCTAATTCAATCAAGGAAACACTGCATGTTGGTGAAGGGCATATTGAAGAAGGATCAGCCGAGTGGTTCTTGTGGGAGAACAACTCCATTTGGCTCACTAACTTCACACACATCAGGCTTCCAAGCAGCTCTCAAGGAAACTCAGTTTTCACACTCTATGCTTAGTGCCCTTTGAGTGCATTATCTAGGAATGAACCTGGTAGAGCATCCCACACAAACGAATGCTCCACATGCGGGTTTCACATGCCACCAACTCCACATTGACAGGCAACTTCAGCGCCACAGCCGTTTTCAGATAGCCCTCAATGTAAAGGCTCTAGACGCAAATTTTGGTGTGAGAGCTAATTCAATCAAGGAAACACTGCATGTTGGTGAAGGGCATATTGAAGAAGGATCAGCCGAGTGGTTCTTGTGGGAGAACAACTCCATTTGGCTCACTAACTTCACACACCATCAGGCTTCCAAGCAGCTCTCAAGGAAACTCAGTTCTCACACTCTATGCTTAGTGCCCTTTGAGTGCATTATCTAGGAATGAACCTGGTAGAGCATCCCACACAAACGAATGCTCCACATGCGGGTTTCACATGCCACCAACTCCACATTCTCAGGCAACTTCAGCGCCACAGCCGTTTTCAGATAGCCCTCAATGCAAAGGCTCTAGACGCAAATATTGGTGTGAGAGCTAATTCAATCAAGGAAACACTGCATGTTGGTGAAGGGCATATTGAAGAAGGATCAGCCGAGTGGTTCTTGTGGGAGAACAACTCCATTTGGCTCACTAACTTCACACACCATCAGGCTTCCAAGCAGCTCTCAAGGAAACTCAGTTTTCACACTCTATGCTTAGTGCCCTTTGAGTGCATTATCTAGGAATGAACCTGGTAGAGCATCCCACACAAACGAATGCTCCACATGCGGGTTTCACATGCCACCAATTCCACATTCTCAGGCAACTTCAGCGCCACAGCCATTTTCAGGTAGCCCTCAAGGCAAAGGCTCTAGACACAAATATTGGTGTGAGAGCTAATTCAATCAAGGAAACACTGCATGTTGGTGAAGGGCATATTGAAGAAGGATCAGCCGAGTGGTTCTTGTGGGAGAACAACTCCATTTGGCTCACTAACTTCACACACCATCAGGCTTCCAAGCAGCTCTCAAGGAAACTCAGTTTTCACACTATATGCTTAGTGTCCTTTGAGTGCATTATCTAGGAATGAACCTGGTAGAGCATCCCACACAAACGAATGCTCCACATGCGGGTTTCACATGCCACCGACTCCACATTCTCAGGCAACTTCAGCGCCACAGCCCTTTTCAGATAGCCCTCAATGCAAAGGCTCTAGACGCAAATATTGGTGTGAGAGCTAATTCAATCAAGGAAACACTGCATGTTGGTGAAGGGCATATTGAAGAAGGATCAGCCGAGTGGTTCTTGTGGGAGAACAACTCCATTTGGCTCACTAACTTCACACACCATCAGGCTTCCAAGCAGCTCTCAAGGAAACTCAGTTTTCACACTCTATGCTTAGTGCCCTTTGAGTGCATTATCTAGGAATGAACCTGGTAGAGCATCCCACACAAACGAATGCTCCACATGCGGGTTTCACATGCCACCAACTCCACATTCAAGGCAACTTCAGCGCCACAGCCGTTTTCAGATAGCCCTCAATGTAAAGGCTCTAGACGCAAATATTGGTGTGAGAGCTAATTCAATCAAGGAAACACTGCATGTTGGTGAAGGGCATATTGAAGAAGGATCAGCCGAGTGGTTCTTGTGGGAGAACAACTCCATTTGGCTCACTAACTTCACACACCATCAGGCTTCCAAGCAGCTCTCAAGGAAACTCAGTTTTCACACTCTATGCTTAGTGCCCTTTGAGTGCATTATCTAGGAATGAACCTGGTAGAGCATCCCACACAAACGAATGCTCCACATGCGGGTTTCACATGCCACCAACTCCACATTCACAGGCAACTTCAGCGCCACAGCCGTTTTCAGATAGCCCTCAATGCAAAGGCTCTAGACGCAAATATTGGTGTGAGAGCTAATTCAATCAAGGAAACACTGCATGTTGGTGAAGGGCATATTGAAGAAGGATCAGCCGAGTGGTTCTTGTGGGAGAACAACTCCATTTGGCTCACTAACTTCACACACCATCAGGCTTCCAAGCAGCTCTCAAGGAAACTCAATTTTCACACTCTATGCTTAGTGCCCTTTGAGTGAATTATCTAGGGATGAACCTGGTAGAGCATCCCACACAAACGAATGCTCCACATGCGGGTTTCACATGCCACCAACTCCACATTCTCAGGCAACTTCAGCGCCACAGCCGTTTTCAGATAGCCCTCAATGCGAAGGGTCTAGACGCAAATATTGGTGTGAGAGCTAATTCAATCAAGGAAACACTGCATGTTGGTGAAGGGCATATTGAAGAAGGATCAGCCGAGTGGTTCTTGTGGGAGAACAACTCCATTTGGCTCACTAACTTCACACACCATCAGGCTTCCAAGCAGCTCTCAAGGAAACTCAGTTTTCACACTCTATGCTTAGTGCCCTTTGAGTGCATTATCTAGGGATGAACCTGGTAGAGCATCCCACACAAACGAATGCTCCACATGCGGGTTTCACATGCCACCAACTCCACATTCTCAGGCAACTTCAGCGCCACAGCTGTTTTCAGATAGCCCTCAATGCAAAGGCTCTAGACGCAAATATTGGTGTGAGAGCTAATTCAATCAAGGAAACACTGCATGTTGGTGAAGGGCATACTGAAGAAGGATCAGCCGAGTGGTTCTTGTGGGAGAACAACTCCATTTGGCTCACTAACTTCACACACCATCAGGCTTCCAAGCAGCTCTCAAGGAAACTCAGTTTTCACACTCTATGCTTAGTGCCCTTTGAGTGCATTATCTAGGAATGAACCTGGTAGAGCATCCCACACAAACGAATGCTCCACATGCGGGTTTCACATGCCACCAACTCCACATTCAAGGCAACTTCAGCGCCACAGCCGTTTTCAGATAGCCCTCAATGCAAAGGCTCTAGACGCAAATACTGGTGTGAGAGCTAATTCAATCAAGGAAACACTGCATGTTGGTGAAGGGCATATTGAAGAAGGATCAGCCGAGTGGTTCTTGTGGGAGAACAACTCCATTTGGCTCACTAACTTCACACACCATCAGGCTTCCAAGCAGCTCTCAAGGAAATTCAGTTTTCACACTCTATGCTTAGTGCCCTTTGAGTGCATCATCTAGGGATGAACCTGGTAGAGCATCCCACACAAACGAATGCTCCACATGCGGGTTTCACATGCCACCA
Source organism: Ochotona princeps (assembly GCF_030435755.1). Taxonomy (NCBI): domain Eukaryota; kingdom Metazoa; phylum Chordata; class Mammalia; order Lagomorpha; family Ochotonidae; genus Ochotona; species Ochotona princeps. Next base: position 11,841 of record NW_026699698.1, read on the forward strand.
ACTCCACATTCAAGGCAACTTCAGCGCCACAGCCGTTTTCAGATAGCCCTCAATGCGAAGGGTCTAGACGCAAATATTGGTGTGAGAGCTAATTCAATCAAGGAAACACTGCATGTTGGTGAAGGGCATATTGAAGAAGGATTAGCCGAGTGGTTCTTGTGGGAGAACAACTCCATTTGGCTCACTAACTTCACACACCATCAGGCTTCCAAGCAGCTCTCAAGGAAACTCAGTTTTCACACTCTATGTTTAGTGCCCTTTGAATGTGTTATCTCGGAATGAACCTGGTAGAGCATCCCACACAAACGAATGCTCCACATGCGGGTTTCACATGCCACCAACTCCACATTCACAGGCAACTTCAGCGCCACAGCCGTTTTCAGATAGCCCTCAATGCAAAGGCTCTAGACGCAAATATTGGTGTGAGAGCTAATTCAATCAAGGAAACACTGCATGTTGGTGAAGGGCATATTGAAGAAGGATCAGCCGAGTGGTTCTTGTGGGAGAACAACTCCATTTGGCTCACTAACTTCACACACCATCAGGCTTCCAAGCAGCTCTCAAGGAAACTCAGTTTTCACACTCTATGCTTAGTGCCCTTTGAGTGCATTATCTAGGAATGAACCTGGTAGAGCATCCCACACAAACGAATGCTCCACATGCGGGTTTCACATGCCACCGACTCCACATTCACAGGCAACTTCAGCGCCACAGCTGTTTTCAGATAGCCCTCAATGCAAAGGCTCTAGACGCAAATATTGGTGTGAGAGCTAATTCAATCAAGGAAACACTGCATGTTGGTGAAGGGCATATTGAAGAAGGATCAGCCGAGTGGTTCTTGTGGGAGAACAACTCCATTTGGCTCACTAACTTCACACACCATCAGGCTTCCAAGCAGCTCTCAAGGAAACTCAGTTTTCACACTCTATGCTTAGTGCCCTTTGAGTGCATTATCTAGGGATGAACCTGGTAGAGCATCCCACACAAACGAATGCTCCACATGCGGGTTTCACATGCCACCAACTCCACATTCTCAGGCAACTTCAGCGCCACAGCCGTTTTCAGATAGCCCTCAATGCAAAGGCTCTAGACGCAAATATTGGTGTGAGAGCTAATTCAATCAAGGAAACACTGCATGTTGGTGAAGGGCATATTGAAGAAGGATCAGCCGAGTGGTTCTTGTGGGAGAACAACTCCATTTGGCTCACTAACTTCACACACCATCAGGCTTCCAAGCAGCTCTCAAGGAAACTCAGTTTTCACACTCTATGCTTAGTGCCCTTTGAGTGCATTATCTAGGAATGAACCTGGTAGAGCATCCCACACAAACGAATGCTCCACATGCGGGTTTCACATGCCACCAACTCCACATTCAAGGCAACTTCAGCGCCACAGCCGTTTTCAGATAGCCCTCAATGTAAAGGCTCTAGACGCAAATATTGGTGTGAGAGCTAATTCAATCAAGGAAACACTGCATGTTGGTGAAGGGCATATTGAAGAAGGATCAGCCGAGTGGTTCTTGTGGGAGAACAACTCCATTTGGCTCACTAACTTCACACACCATCAGGCTTCCAAGCAGCTCTCAAGGAAACTCAGTTTTCACACTCTATGCTTAGTGCCCTTTGAGTGCATTATCTAGGAATGAACCTGGTAGAGCATCCCACACAAACGAATGCTCCACATGCGGGTTTCACATGCCACCAACTCCACATTCACAGGCAACTTCAGCGCCACAGCCGTTTTCAGATAGCCCTCAATGCAAAGGCTCTAGACGCAAATATTGGTGTGAGAGCTAATTCAATCAAGGAAACACTGCATGTTGGTGAAGGGCATATTGAAGAAGGATCAGCCGAGTGGTTCTTGTGGGAGAACAACTCCATTTGGCTCACTAACTTCACACACCATCAGGCTTCCAAGCAGCTCTCAAGGAAACTCAATTTTCACACTCTATGCTTAGTGCCCTTTGAGTGAATTATCTAGGGATGAACCTGGTAGAGCATCCCACACAAACGAATGCTCCACATGCGGGTTTCACATGCCACCAACTCCACATTCTCAGGCAACTTCAGCGCCACAGCCGTTTTCAGATAGCCCTCAATGCGAAGGGTCTAGACGCAAATATTGGTGTGAGAGCTAATTCAATCAAGGAAACACTGCATGTTGGTGAAGGGCATATTGAAGAAGGATCAGCCGAGTGGTTCTTGTGGGAGAACAACTCCATTTGGCTCACTAACTTCACACACCATCAGGCTTCCAAGCAGCTCTCAAGGAAACTCAGTTTTCACACTCTATGCTTAGTGCCCTTTGAGTGCATTATCTAGGGATGAACCTGGTAGAGCATCCCACACAAACGAATGCTCCACATGCGGGTTTCACATGCCACCAACTCCACATTCTCAGGCAACTTCAGCGCCACAGCTGTTTTCAGATAGCCCTCAATGCAAAGGCTCTAGACGCAAATATTGGTGTGAGAGCTAATTCAATCAAGGAAACACTGCATGTTGGTGAAGGGCATACTGAAGAAGGATCAGCCGAGTGGTTCTTGTGGGAGAACAACTCCATTTGGCTAACTAACTTCACACACCATCAGGCTTCCAAGCAGCTCTCAAGGAAACTCAGTTTTCACACTCTATGCTTAGTGCCCTTTGAGTGCATTATCTAGGAATGAACCTGGTAGAGCATCCCACACAAACGAATGCTCCACATGCGGGTTTCACATGCCACCAACTCCACATTCAAGGCAACTTCAGCGCCACAGCCGTTTTCAGATAGCCCTCAATGCAAAGGCTCTAGACGCAAATACTGGTGTGAGAGCTAATTCAATCAAGGAAACACTGCATGTTGGTGAAGGGCATATTGAAGAAGGATCAGCCGAGTGGTTCTTGTGGGAGAACAACTCCATTTGGCTCACTAACTTCACACACCATCAGGCTTCCAAGCAGCTCTCAAGGAAATTCAGTTTTCACACTCTATGCTTAGTGCCCTTTGAGTGCATCATCTAGGGATGAACCTGGTAGAGCATCCCACACAAACGAATGCTCCACATGCGGGTTTCACATGCCACCAACTCCACATTCAAGGCAACTTCAGCGCCACAGCCGTTTTCAGATAGCCCTCAATGCGAAGGGTCTAGACGCAAATATTGGTGTGAGAGCTAATTCAATCAAGGAAACACTGCATGTTGGTGAAGGGCATATTGAAGAAGGATTAGCCGAGTGGTTCTTGTGGGAGAACAACTCCATTTGGCTCACTAACTTCACACACCATCAGGCTTCCAAGCAGCTCTCAAGGAAACTCAGTTTTCACACTCTATGTTTAGTGCCCTTTGAATGTGTTATCTCGGAATGAACCTGGTAGAGCATCCCACACAAACGAATGCTCCACATGCGGGTTTCACATGCCACCAACTCCACATTCACAGGCAACTTCAGCGCCACAGCCGTTTTCAGATAGCCCTCAATGCAAAGGCTCTAGACGCAAATATTGGTGTGAGAGCTAATTCAATCAAGGAAACACTGCATGTTGGTGAAGGGCATATTGAAGAAGGATCAGCCGAGTGGTTCTTGTGGGAGAACAACTCCATTTGGCTCACTAACTTCACACACCATCAGGCTTCCAAGCAGCTCTCAAGGAAACTCAGTTTTCACACTCTATGCTTAGTGCCCTTTGAGTGCATTATCTAGGAATGAACCTGGTAGAGCATCCCACACAAACGAATGCTCCACATGCGGGTTTCACATGCCACCGACTCCACATTCACAGGCAACTTCAGCGCCACAGCTGTTTTCAGATAGCCCTCAATGCAAAGGCTCTAGACGCAAATATTGGTGTGAGAGCTAATTCAATCAAGGAAACACTGCATGTTGGTGAAGGGCATATTGAAGAAGGATCAGCCGAGTGGTTCTTGTGGGAGAACAACTCCATTTGGCTCACTAACTTCACACACCATCAGGCTTCCAAGCAGCTCTCAAGGAAACTCAGTTTTCACACTCTATGCTTAGTGCCCTTTGAGTGCATTATCTAGGGATGAACCTGGTAGAGCATCCCACACAAACGAATGCTCCACATGCGGGTTTCACATGCCACCAACTCCACATTCTCAGGCAACTTCAGCGCCACAGCCGTTTTCAGATAGCCCTCAATGCAAAGGCTCTAGACGCAAATATTGGTGTGAGAGCTAATTCAATCAAGGAAACACTGCATGTTGGTGAAGGGCATATTGAAGAAGGATCAGCCGAGTGGTTCTTGTGGGAGAACAACTCCATTTGGCTCACTAACTTCACACACCATCAGGCTTCCAAGCAGCTCTCAAGGAAACTCAGTTTTCACACTCTATGCTTAGTGCCCGTTGAGTGCATTATCTAGGGAAGAACCTGGTAGAGCATCCCACACAAACGAATGCTCCACATGCGGGTTTCACATGCCACCAACTCCACATTCACAGGCAACTTCAGCGCCACAGCCATTTTCAGATAGCCCTCAATGCAAAGGCTCTAGACGCAAATATTGGTGTGAGAGCTAATTCAATCAAGGAAACACTGCATGTTGGTGAAGGGCATATTGAAGAAGGATCAGCCGAGTGGTTCTTGTGGGAGAACAACTCCATTTGGCTCACTAACTTCACACACCATCAGGCTTCCAAGCAGCTCTCAAGGAAACTCAGTTTTCACACTCTATGCTTAGTGCCCTTTGAGTGCATTATCTAGGAATGAACCTGGTAGAGCATCCCACACAAACGAATGCTCCACATGCGGGTTTCACATGCCACCAACTCCACATTCAAGGCAACTTCAGCGCCACAGCCGTTTTCAGATAGCCCTCAATGCAAAGGCTCTAGACGCAAATTTTGGTGTGAGAGCTAATTCAATCAAGGAAACACTGCATGTTGGTGAAGGGCATATTGAAGAAGGATCAGCCGAGTGGTTCTTGTGGGAGAACAACTCCATTTGGCTCACTAACTTCACACACCATCAGGCTTCCAAGCAGCTCTCAAGGAAACTCAGTTTTCACACTCTATGCTTAGTGCCCTTTGAGTGCATTATCTAGGAATGAACCTGGTAGAGCATCCCACACAAACGAATGCTCCACATGCGGGTTTCACATGCCACCAACTCCACATTCACAGGCAACTTCAGCGCCACAGCCGTTTTCAGATAGCCCTCAATGCAAAGGCTCTAGACGCAAATATTGGTGTGAGAGCTAATTCAATCAAGGAAACACTGCATGTTGGTGAAGGGCATATTGAAGAAGGATCAGCCGAGTGGTTCTTGTGGGAGAACAACTCCATTTGGCTCACTAACTTCACACACCATCAGGCTTCCAAGCAGCTCTCAAGGAAACTCAGTTTTCACACTCTATGCTTAGTGCCCTTTGAGTGAATTATCTAGGGATGAACCTGGTAGAGCATCCCACACAAACGAATGCTCCACATGCGGGTTTCACATGCCACCAACTCCACATTCTCAGGCAACTTCAGCGCCACAGCCGTTTTCAGATAGCCCTCAATGCGAAGGGTCTAGACGCAAATATTGGTGTGAGAGCTAATTCAATCAAGGAAACACTGCATGTTGGTGAAGGGCATATTGAAGAAGGATCAGCCGAGTGGTTCTTGTGGGAGAACAACTCCATTTGGCTCACTAACTTCACACACCATCAGGCTTCCAAGCAGCTCTCAAGGAAACTCAGTTTTCACACTCTATGCTTAGTGCCCTTTGAGTGCATTATCTAGGGATGAACCTGGTAGAGCATCCCACACAAACGAATGCTCCACATGCGGGTTTCACATGCCACCAACTCCACATTCACAGGCAACTTCAGCGCCACAGCCGCTTTCAGATAGCCCTCAATGCAAAGGCTCTAGACGCAAATATTGGTGTGAGAGCTAATTCAATCAAGGAAACACTGCATGTTGGTGAAGGGCATATTGAAGAAGGATCAGCCGAGTGGTTCTTGTGGGAGAACAACTCCATTTGGCTCACTAACTTCACACACCATCAGGCTTCCAAGCAGCTCTCAAGGAAACTCAGTTTTCACACTCTAGGCTTAGTGCCCTTTGAGTGCATTATCTAGGGATGAACCTGGTAGAGCATCCCACACAAACGAATGCTCCACATGCGGGTTTCACATGCCACGAACTCCACATTCTCAGGCAACTTCAGCGCCACAGCTGTTTTCAGATAGCCCTCAATGCAAAGGCTCTAGACGCAAATATTGGTGTGAGAGCTAATTCAATCAAGGAAACACTGCATGTTGGTGAAGGGCATATTGAAGAAGGATCAGCCGAGTGGTTCTTGTGGGAGAACAACTCCATTTGGCTCACTAACTTCACACACCATCAGGCTTCCAAGCAGCTCTCAAGGAAACTCAGTTTTCACACTCTATGCTTAGTGCCCTTTGAGTGCATTATCTAGGAATGAACCTGGTAGAGCATCCCACACAAACGAATGCTCCACATGCGGGTTTCACATGCCACCAACTCCACATTCACAGGCAACCTCAGCGGCACAGCCGTTTTCAGATAGCCCTCAATGCAAAGGCTCTAGACGCAAATACTGGTGTGAGAGCTAATTCAATCAAGGAAACACTGCATGTTGGTGAAGGGCATATTGAAGAAGGATCAGCCGAGTGGTTCTTGTGGGAGAACAACTCCATTTGGCTCACTAACTTCACACACCATCAGGCTTCCAAGCAGCTCTCAAGGAAACTCAGTTTTCACACTCTATGCTTAGTGCCCTTTGAGTGTGTTATCTCGGAATGAACCTGGTAGAGCATCCCACACAAACGAATGCTCCACATGCGGGTTTCACATGCCACCAACTCCACATTCACAGGCAACTTCAGCGCCACAGCCGTTTTCAGATAGCCCTCAATGCAAAGGCTCTAGACGCAAATATTGGTGTGAGAGCTAATTCAATCAAGGAAACACTGCATGTTGGTGAAGGGCATATTGAAGAAGGATCAGCCGAGTGGTTCTTGTGGGAGAACAACTCCATTTGGCTCACTAACTTCACACACCATCAGGCTTCCAAGCAGCTCTCAAGGAAACTCAGTTTTCACACTCTATGCTTAGTGCCCTTTGAGTGCATTATCTAGGGATGAACCTGGTAGAGCATCCCACACAAACGAATGCTCCACATGCGGGTTTCACATGCCACCAACTCCACATTCACAGGCAACTTCAGCGCCACAGCCGTTTTCAGATAGCCCTCAATGCAAAGGCTCTAGACGCAAATTTTGGTGTGAGAGCTAATTCAATCAAGGAAACACTGCATGTTGGTGAAGGGCATATTGAAGAAGGATCAGCCGAGTGGTTCTTGTGGGAGAACAACTCCATTTGGCTCACTAACTTCACACACCATCAGGCTTCCAAGCAGCTCTCAAGGAAACTCAGTTTTCACACTCTATGCTTAGTGCCCTTTGAGTGCATTATCTAGGGATGAACCTGGTAGAGCATCCCACACAAACGAATGCTCCACATGCGGGTTTCACATGCCACCAACTCCACATTCTCAGGCAACTTCAGCGCCACAGCCGTTTTCAGATAGCCCTCAATGCAAAGGCTCTAGACGCAAATATTGGTGTGAGAGCTAATTCAATCAAGGAAACACTGCATGTTGGTGAAGGGCATATTGAAGAAGGATCAGCCGAGTGGTTCTTGTGGGAGAACAACTCCATTTGGCTCACTAACTTCACACACCATCAGGCTTCCAAGCAGCTCTCAAGGAAACTCAGTTTTCACACTCTATGCTTAGTGCCCTTTGAGTGCATTATCTAGGGATGAACCTGGTAGAGCATCCGACACAAACGAATGCTCCACATGCGGGTTTCACATGCCACGAACTCCACATTCACAGGCAACTTCAGCGCCACAGCCGTTTTCAGATAGCCCTCAATGCAAAGGCTCTAGACGCAAATATTGGTGTGAGAGCTAATTCAATCAAGGAAACACTGCATGTTGGTGAAGGGCATATTGAAGAAGGATCAGCCGAGTGGTTCTTGTGGGAGAACAACTCCATTTGGCTCACTAACTTCACACACCATCAGGCTTCCAAGCAGCTCTCAAGGAAACTCAGTTTTCACACTCTATGCTTAGTGCCCTTTGAGTGCATTATCTAGGAATGAACCTGGTAGAGCATCCCACACAAACGAATGCTCCACATGCGGGTTTCACATGCCACCAACTCCACATTCACAGGCAACTTCAGCGCCACAGCCGTTTTCTGATAGCCCTCAATGCAAAGGCTCTAGACGCAAATATTGTTGTGAGAGCTAATTCAATCAAGGAAACACTTCATGTTGGTGAAGGGCATATTGAAGAAGGATCAGCCGAGTGGTTCTTGTGGGAGAACAACTCCATTTGGCTCACTAACTTCACACACCATCAGGCTTCCAAGCAGCTCTCAAGGAAACTCAGTTTTCACACTCTATGCTTAGTGCCCTTTGAGTGCATTATCTAGGGATGAACCTGGTAGAGCATCCCACACAAACGAATGCTCCACATGCGGGTTTCACATGCCACCAACTCCACATTCAAGGCAACTTCAGCGCCACAGCCGTTTTCTGATAGCCCTCAATGCAAAGGCTCTAGACGCAAATATTGGTGTGAGAGCTAATTCAATCAAGGAAACACTGCATGTTGGTGAAGGGCATATTGAAGAAGGATCAGCCGAGTGGTTCTTGTGGGAGAACAACTCCATTTGGCTCACTAACTTCACACACCATCAGGCTTCCAAGCAGCTCTCAAGGAAACTCAGTTTTCACACTCTATGCTTAGTGCCCTTTGAGTGCATTATCTAGGGATGAACCTGGTAGAGCATCCCACACAAACGAATGCTCCACATGCGGGTTTCACATGCCACCAACTCCACATTCTCAGGCAACTTCAGCGCCACAGCCGTTTTCAGATAGCCCTCAATGCAAAGGCTCTAGACGCAAATATTGGTGTGAGAGCTAATTCAATCAAGGAAACACTGCATGTTGGTGAAGGGCATATTGAAGAAGGATCAGCCGAGTGGTCCTTGTGGGAGAACAACTCCATTTGGCTCACTAACTTCACACACCATCAGGCTTCCAAGCAGCTCTCAAGGAAACTCAGTTTTCACACTCTATGCTTAGTGCCCTTTGAGTGCATTATCTAGGGATGAAGCTGGTAGAGCATCCCACACAAACGAATGCTCCACATGCGGGTTTCACATGCCACCAACTCCACATTCACAGGCAACTTCAGCGCCACAGCCGCTTTCAGATAGCCCTCAATGCAAAGGCTCTAGACGCAAATATTGGTGTGAGAGCTAATTCAATCAAGGAAACACTGCATGTTGGTGAAGGGCATATTGAAGAAGGATCAGCCGAGTGGTTCTTGTGGGAGAACAACTCCATTTGGCTCACTAACTTCACACACCATCAGGCTTCCAAGCAGCTCTCAAGGAAACTCAGTTTTCACACTCTATGCTTAGTGACCTTTGAGTGCATTATCTAGGAATGAACCTGGTAGAGCATCCCACACAAACGAATGCTCCACATGCGGGTTTCACATGCCACCAACTCCACATTCAAGGCAACTTCAGCGCCACAGCCGTTTTCTGATAGCCCTCAATGCAAAGGCTCTAGACGCAAATATTGGTGTGAGAGCTAATTCAATCAAGGAAACACTGCATGTTGGTGAAGGGCATATTGAAGAAGGATCAGCCGAGTGGTTCTTGTGGGAGAACAACTCCATTTGGCTCACTAACTTCACACACCATCAGGCTTCCAAGCAGCTCTCAAGGAAACTCAGTTTTCACACTCTATGCTTAGTGCCCTTTGAGTGCATTATCTAGGGATGAAGCTGGTAGAGCATCCCACACAAACGAATGCTCCACATGCGGGTTTCACATGCCACCAACTCCACATTCACAGGCAACTTCAGCGCCACAGCCGCTTTCAGATAGCCCTCAATGCAAAGGCTCTAGACGCAAATATTGGTGTGAGAGCTAATTCAATCAAGGAAACACTGCATGTTGGTGAAGGGCATATTGAAGAAGGATCAGCCGAGTGGTTCTTGTGGGAGAACAACTCCATTTGGCTCACTAACTTCACACACCATCAGGCTTCCAAGCAGCTCTCAAGGAAACTCAGTTTTCACACTCTATGCTTAGTGCCCTTTGAGTGCATTATCTAGGGATGAACCTGGTAGAGCATCCCACACAAACGAATGCTCCACATGCGGGTTTCACATGCCACCAACTCCACATTCACAGGCAACATCAGCGCCACAGCCGCTTTCAGATAGCCCTCAATGCAAAGGCTCTAGACGCAAATATTGGTGTGAGAGCTAATTCAATCAAGGAAACACTGCATGTTGGTGAAGGGCATATTGAAGAAGGATCAGCCGAGTGGTTCTTGTGGGAGAACAACTCCATTTGGCTCACTAACTTCACACACCATCAGGCTTCCAAGCAGCTCTCAAGGAAACTCAGTTTTCACACTCTATGCTTAGTGCCCTTTGAGTGCATTATCTAGGGATGAACCTGGTAGAGCATCCCACACAAACGAATGCTCCACATGCGGGTTTCACATGCCACCAACTCCACATTCTCAGGCAACTTCAGCGCCACAGCCGTTTTCAGATAGCCCTCAATGCGAAGGGTCTAGACGCAAATATTGGTGTGAGAGCTAATTCAATCAAGGAAACACTGCATGTTGGTGAAGGGCATATTGAAGAAGGATCAGCCGAGTGGTTCTTGTGGGAGAACAACTCCATTTGGCTCACTAACTTCACACACCATCAGGCTTCCAAGCAGCTCTCAAGGAAACTCAGTTTTCACACTCTATGCTTAGTGCCCTTTGAGTGCATTATCTAGAAATGAACCTGGTAGAGCATCCCACACAAACGAATGCTCCACATGCGGGTTTCACATGCCACCAACTCCACATTCACAGGCAACTTCAGCGCCACAGCCGTTTTCAGATAGCCCTCAATGCAAAGGCTCTAGACGCAAATATTGGTGTGAGAGCTAATTCAATCAAGGAAACACTGCATGTTGGTGAAGGGCATATTGAAGAAGGATCAGCCGAGTGGTTCTTGTGGGAGAACAACTCCATTTGGCTCACTAACTTCACACACCATCAGGCTTCCAAGCAGCTCTCAAGGAAACTCAGTTTTCACACTCTATGCTTAGTGCCCTTTGAGTGCATTATCTAGGGATGAACCTGGTAGAGCATCCCACACAAACGAATGCTCCACATGCGGGTTTCACATGCCACCAACTCCACATTCTCAGGCAACTTCAGCGCCACAGCCGTTTTCAGATAGCCCTCAATGCGAAGGGTCTAGACGCAAATATTGGTGTGAGAGCTAATTCAATCAAGGAAACACTGCATGTTGGTGAAGGGCATATTGAAGAAGGATCAGCCGAGTGGTTCTTGTGGGAGAACAACTCCATTTGGCTCACTAACTTCACACACCATCAGGCTTCCAAGCAGCTCTCAAGGAAACTCAGTTTTCACACTCTATGCTTAGTGCCCTTTGAGTGCATTATCTAGGGATGAACCTGGTAGAGCATCCCACACAAACGAATGCTCTTCATGCGGGTTTCACATGCCACCAACTCCACATTCTCAGGCAACTTCAGCGCCACAGCCGTTTTCAGATAGCCCTCAATGCAAAGGCTCTAGACGCAAATATTGGTGTGAGAGCTAATTCAATCAAGGAAACACTGCATGTTGGTGAAGGGCATATTGAAGAAGGATCAGCCGAGTGGTTCTTGTGGGAGAACAACTCCATTTGGCTCACTAACTTCACACACCATCAGGCTTCCAAGCAGCTCTCAAGGAAACTCAGTTTTCACACTCTATGCTGAGTGCCCTTTGAGTACCTAGGACTAAAATGAAGCTGGTAGAGCATCCCACCCAAACGAATGCTCCACATGCGGGTTTCACATGCCACCAACTCCACATTCTCAGGCAACTTCAGCGCCACAGCCGTTTTCAGATAGCCCTCAATGCAAAGGCTCTAGACGCAAATATTGGTGTGAGAGCTAATTCAATCAAGGAAACACTGCATGTTGGTGAATGGCATATTGAAGAAGGATCAGCCGAGTGGTTCTTGTGGGAGAACAACTCCATTTGGCTCACTAACTTCACACACCATCAGGCTTCCAAGCAGCTCTCAAGGAAACTCAGTTTTCACACTCTATGCTTAGTGCCCTTTGAGTACCTAGGACTGAAATGAAGCTTGGTGAGCATCCCACACAAACGAATGCTCCACATGCGGGTTTCACATGCCACCAACTCCACATTCAAGGCAACTTCAGCGCCACAGCCGTTTTCAGATAGCCCTCAATGCAAAGGCTCTAGACGCAAATATTGGTGTGAGAGCTAATTCAATCAAGGAAACACTGCATGTTGGTGAAGGGCATATTGAAGAAGGATCAGCCGAGTGGTTCTTGTGGGAGAACAACTCCATTTGGCTCACTAACTTCACACACCATCAGGCTTCCAAGCAGCTCTCAAGGAAACTCAGTTTTCACACTCTATGCTTAGTGCCCTTTGAGTGCATTATCTAGGGATGAACCTGGTAGAGCATCCCACACAAACGAATGCTCCACATGCGGGTTTCACATGCCACCAACTCCACATTCTCAGGCAACTTCAGCGCCACAGCCGTTTTCAGATAGCCCTCAATGCAAAGGCTCTAGACGCAAATATTGGTGTGAGAGCTAATTCAATCAAGGAAACACTGCATGTTGGTGAAGGGCATATTGAAGAAGGATCAGCCGAGTGGTTCTTGTGGGAGAACAACTCCATTTGGCTCACTAACTTCACACACCATCACGCTTCCAAGCAGCTCTCAAGGAAACTCAGTTTTCACACTCTAGGCTTAGTGCCCTTTGAGTGCATTATCTAGGGATGAACCTGGTAGAGCATCCCACACAAACGAATGCTCCACATGCGGGTTTCACATGCCACCAACTCCACATTCAAGGCAACTTCAGCGCCACAGCCGCTTTCAGATAGCCCTCAATGCAAAGGCTCTAGACGCAAATATTGGTGTGAGAGCTAATTCAATCAAGGAAACACTGCATGTTGGTGAAGGGCATATTGAAGAAGGATCAGCCGAGTGGTTCTTGTGGGAGAACAACTCCATTTGGCTCACTAACTTCACACACCATCAGGCTTCCAAGCAGCTCTCAAGGAAACTCAGTTTTCACACTCTAGGCTTAGTGCCCTTTGAGTGCATTATCTAGGGATGAAGCTGGTAGAGCATCCCACACAAACGAATGCTCCACATGCGGGTTTCACATGCCACCAACTCCACATTCAAGGCAACTTCAGCGCCACAGCCGTTTTCAGATAGCCCTCCATGCAAAGGCTCTAGACGCAAATATTGGTGTGAGAGCTAATTCAATCAAGGAAACACTGCATGTTGGTGAAGGGCATATTGAAGAAGGATCAGCCGAGTGGTTCTTGTGGGAGAACAACTCCATTTGGCTCACTAACTTCACACACCATCAGGCTTCCAAGCAGCTCTCAAGAAAACTCAGTTTTCACACTCTATGCTTAGTGCCCTTTGAGTGCATTATCTAGGGATGAACCTGGTAGAGCATCCCACACAAACGAATGCTCCACATGCGGGTTTCACATGCCACCAACTCCACATTCTCAGGCAACTTCAGCGCCACAGCAGTTTTCAGATAGCCCTCAATGCAAAGGCTCTAGACGCAAATATTGGTGTGAGAGCTAATTCAATCAAGGAAACACTGCATGTTGGTGAAGGGCATATTGAAGAAGGATCAGCCGAGTGGTTCTTGTGGGAGAACAACTCCATTTGGCTCACTAACTTCACACACCATCAGGCTTCCAAGCAGCTCTCAAGGAAACTCAGTTTTCACACTCTATGCTTAGTGCCCTTTGAGTGCATTATCTAGGGATGAACCTGGTAGAGCATCCCACACAAACGAATGCTCCACATGCGGGTTTCACATGCCACCAACTCCACATTCTCAGGCAACTTCAGCGCCACAGCCGTTTTCAGATAGCCCTCCATGCAAAGGCTCTAGACGCAAATATTGGTGTGAGAGCTAATTCAATCAAGGAAACACTGCATGTTGGTGAAGGGCATATTGAAGAAGGATCAGCCGAGTGGTTCTTGTGGGAGAACAACTCCATTTGGCTCACTAACTTCACACACCATCAGGCTTCCAAGCAACTCTCAAGGAAACTCAGTTTTCACACTCTATGCTTAGTGCCCTTTGAGTGCATTATCTAGGAATGAACCTGGTAGAGCATCCCACAAAAACGAATGCTCCACATGCGGGTTTCACATGCCACCAACTCCACATTCTCAGGCAACTTCAGCGCCACAGCCGTTTTCAGATAGCCCTCAATGCAAAGGCTCTAGATGCAAATATTGGTGTGAGAGCTAATTCAATCAAGGAAACACTGCATGTTGGTGAAGGGCATATTGAAGAAGGATCAGACGAGTGGTTCTTGTGGAAGAACAACTCCATTTGGCTCACTAACTTCACACACCATCAGGCTTCCAAGCAGCTCTCAAGGAAACTCAGTTTTCACACTCTATGCTTAGTGCCCTTTGAGTACCTAGAACTGAAATGAAGCTTGGTGAGCATCCCACACAAACGAATGCTCCACATGCGGGTTTCACATGCCACCAACTCCACATTGACAGGCAACTTCAGCGCCACAGCCGTTTTCAGATAGCCCTCAATGCAAAGGCTCTAGACGCAAATATTGGTGTGAGAGCTAATTCAATCAAGGAAACACTGCATGTTGGTGAAGGGCATATTGAAGAAGGATCAGCCGAGTGGTTCTTGTGGGAGAACAACTCCATTTGGCTCACTAACTTCACACACCATCAGGCTTCCAAGCAGCTCTCAAGGAAACTCAGTTTTCACACTCTATGCTTAGTGCCCTTTGAGTGCATTATCTAGGGATGAACCTGGTAGAGCATCCCACACAAACGAATGCTCCACATGCGGGTTTCACATGCCACCAACTCCACATTCTCAGGCAACTTCAGCGCCACAGCCGTTTTCAGATAGCCCTCAATGCAAAGGCTCTAGACGCAAATATTGGTGTGAGAGCTAATTCAATCAAGGAAACACTGCATGTTGGTGAAGGGCATATTGAAGAAGGATCAGCCGAGTGGTTCTTGTGGGAGAACAACTCCATTTGGCTCACTAACTTCACACACCATCAGGCTTCCAAGCAGCTCTCAAGGAAACTCAGTTTTCACACTCTATGCTTAGTGCCCTTTGAGTGCATTATCTAGGGATGAACCTGGTAGAGCATCCCACACAAACGAATGCTCCACATGCGGGTTTCACATGCCACCAACTCCACATTCAAGGCAACTTCAGCGCCACAGCCGTTTTCAGATAGCCCTCAATGCAAAGGCTCTAGACGCAAATATTGGTGTGAGAGCTAATTCAATCAAGGAAACACTGCATGTTGGTGAAGGGCATATTGAAGAAGGATCAGCCGAGTGGTTCTTGTGGGAGAACAACTCCATTTGGCTCACTAACTTCACACACCATCAGGCTTCCAAGCAGCTCTCAAGAAAACTCAGTTTTCACACTCTATGCTTAGTGCCCTTTGAGTGCATTATCTAGGGATGAACCTGGTAGAGCATCCCACACAAACGAATGCTCCACATGCGGGTTTCACATGCCACCAACTCCACATTCTCAGGCAACTTCAGCGCCACAGCCGTTTTCAGATAGCCCTCAATGCAAAGGCTCTAGACGCAAATATTGGTGTGAGAGCTAATTCAATCAAGGAAACACTGCATGTTGGTGAAGGGCATATTGAAGAAGGATCAGCCGAGTGGTTCTTGTGGGAGAACAACTCCATTTGGCTCACTAACTTCACACACCATCAGGCTTCCAAGCAGCTCTCAAGGAAACTCAGTTTTCACACTCTATGCTTAGTGCCCTTTGAGTACCTAGAACTGAAATGAAGCTTGGTGAGCATCCCACACAAACGAATGCTCCACATGCGGGTTTCACATGCCACCAACTCCACATTCACAGGCAACTTCAGCGCCACAGCCGTTTTCAGATAGCCCTCAATGCAAAGGCTCTAGACGCAAATATTGGTGTGAGAGCTAATTCAATCAAGGAAACACTGCATGTTGGTGAAGGGCATATTGAAGAAGGATCAGCCGAGTGGTTCTTGTGGGAGAACAACTCCATTTGGCTCACTAACTTCACACACCATCAGGCTTCCAAGCAGCTCTCAAGGAAACTCAGTTTTCACACTCTATGCTTAGTGCCCTTTGAGTGCATTATCTAGGGATGAACCTGGTAGAGCATCCCACACAAACGAATGCTCCACATGCGGGTTTCACATGCCACCAACTCCACATTCTCAGGCAACTTCAGCGCCACAGCCGTTTTCAGATAGCCCTCAATGCAAAGGCTCTAGACGCAAATATTGGTGTGAGAGCTAATTCAATCAAGGAAACACTGCATGTTGGTGAAGGGCATATTGAAGAAGGATCAGCCGAGTGGTTCTTGTGGGAGAACAACTCCATTTGGCTCACTAACTTCACACACCATCAGGCTTCCAAGCAGCTCTCAAGGAAACTCAGTTTTCACACTCTATGCTTAGTGCCCTTTGAGTGCATTATCTAGGAATGAACCTGGTAGAGCATCCCACACAAACGAATGCTCCACATGCGGGTTTCACATGCCACCAACTCCACATTCAAGGCAACTTCAGTGCCACAGCCGTTTTCAGATAGCCCTCAATGCAAAGGCTCTAGACGCAAATATTGGTGTGAGAGCTAATTCAATCAAGGAAACACTGCATGTTGGTGAAGGGCATATTGAAGAAGGATCAGCCGAGTGGTTCTTGTGGGAGAACAACTCCATTTGGCTCACTAACTTCACACACCATCAGGCTTCCAAGCAGCTCTCAAGGAAACTCAGTTTTCACACTCTAGGCTTAGTGCCCTTTGAGTGCATTATCTAGGGATGAACCTGGTAGAGCATCCCACACAAACGAATGCTCCACATGCGGGTTTCACATGCCACCAACTCCACATTCTCAGGCAACTTCAGCGCCACAGCCGTTTTCCGATAGCCCTCAATGCAAAGGCTCTAGACGCAAATATTGGTGTGAGAGCTAATTCAATCAAGGAAACACTGCATGTTGGTGAAGGGCATATTGAAGAAGGATCAGCCGAGTGGTTCTTGTGGGAGAACAACTCCATTTGGCTCACTAACTTCACACACCATCAGGCTTCCAAGCAGCTCTCAAGGAAACTCAGTTTTCACACTCTATGCTTAGTGCCCTTTGAGTGCATTATCTAGGAATGAACCTGGTAGAGCATCCCACACAAACGAATGCTCCACATGCGGGTTTCACATGCCACCAACTCCACATTCAAGGCAACTTCAGCGCCACAGCCGTTTTCAGATAGCCCTCAATGCAAAGGCTCTAGACGCAAATATTGGTGTGAGAGCTAATTCAATCAAGGAAACACTGCATGTTGGTGAAGGGCATATTGAAGAAGGATCAGCCGAGTGGTTCTTGTGGGAGAACAACTCCATTTGGCTCACTAACTTCACACACCATCAGGCTTCCAAGCAGCTCTCAAGAAAACTCAGTTTTCACACTCTATGCTTAGTGCCCTTTGAGTGCATTATCTAGGAATGAACCTGGTAGAGCATCCCACACAAACGAATGCTCCACATGCGGGTTTCACATGCCACCAACTCCACATTCTCAGGCAACTTCAGCGCCACAGCCGTTTTCAGATAGCCCTCAATGCAAAGGCTCTAGACGCAAATATTGGTGTGAGAGCTAATTCAATCAAGGAAACACTGCATGTTGGTGAAGGGCATATTGAAGAAGGATCAGCCGAGTGGTTCTTGTGGGAGAACAACTCCATTTGGCTCACTAACTTCACACACCATCAGGCTTCCAAGCAGCTCTCAAGGAAACTCAGTTTTCACACTCTAGGCTTAGTGCCCTTTGAGTGCATTATCTAGGGATGAACCTGGTAGAGCATCCCACACAAACGAATGCTCCACATGCGGGTTTCACATGCCACCAACTCCACTTTCACAGGCAACTTCAGCGCCACAGCCGTTTTCAGATAGCCCTCAATGCAAAGGCTCTAGACGCAAATATTGGTGTGAGAGCTAATTCAATCAAGGAAACACTGCATGTTGGTGAAGGGCATATTGAAGAAGGATCAGCCGAGTGGTTCTTGTGGGAGAACAACTCCATTTGGCTCACTAACTTCACACACCATCAGGCTTCCAAGCAGCTCTCAAGGAAACTCAGTTTTCACACTCTATGCTTAGTGCCCTTTGAGTACCTAGAACTGAAATGAAGCTTGGTGAGCATCCCACACAAACGAATGCTCCACATGCGGGTTTCACATGCCACCAACTCCACATTCAAGGCAACTTCAGTGCCACAGCCGTTTTCAGATAGCCCTCAATGCAAAGGCTCTAGACGCAAATATTGGTGTGAGAGCTAATTCAATCAAGGAAACACTGCATGTTGGTGAAGGGGCATATTGAAGAAGGATCAGCCGAGTGGTTCTTGTGGGAGAACAACTCCATTTGGCTCACTAACTTCACACACCATCAGGCTTCCAAGCAGCTCTCAAGGAAACTCAGTTTTCACACTCTATGCTTAGTGCCCTTTGAGTGCATTATCTAGGATGAACCTGGTAGAGCATCCCACACAAACGAATGCTCCACATGCGGGTTTCACATGCCACCAACTCCACATTCTCAGGCAACTTCAGCGCCACAGCAGTTTTCAGATAGCCCTCAATGCAAAGGCTCTAGACGCAAATATTGGTGTGAGAGCTAATTCAATCAAGGAAACACTGCATGTTGGTGAAGGGCATATTGAAGAAGGATCAGCCGAGTGGTTCTTGTGGGAGAACAACTCCATTTGGCTCACTAACTTCACACACCATCAGGCTTCCAAGCAGCTCTCAAGAAAACTCAGTTTTCACACTCTATGCTTAGTGCCCTTTGAGTGCATTATCTAGGGATGAACCTGGTAGAGCATCCCACACAAACGAATGCTCCACATGCGGGTTTCACATGCCACCAACTCCACATTCACAGGCAACTTCAGCGCCACAGCCATTTTCAGATAGCCCTCAATGCAAAGGCTCTAGACGCAAATATTGGTGTGAGAGCTAATTCAATCAAGGAAACACTGCTTGTTGGTGAAGGGCATATTGAAGAAGGATCAGCCGAGTGGTTCTTGTGGGAGAACAACTCCATTTGGCTCACTAACTTCACACACCATCAGGCTTCCAAGCAGCTCTCAAGGAAACTCAGTTTTCACACTCTATGCTTAGTGCCCTTTGAGTGCATTATCTAGGGATGAACCTGGTAGAGCATCCCACACAAACGAATGCTCCACATGCGGGTTTCACATGCCACCAACTCCACATTCTCAGGCAACTTCAGCGCCACAGCCGTTTTTCAGATAGCCCTCAATGCAAAGGCTCTAGACGCAAATATTGGTGTGAGAGCTAATTCAATCAAGGAAACACTGCATGTTGGTGAAGGGCATATTGAAGAAGGATCAGCCGAGTGGTTCTTGTGGGAGAACAACTCCATTTGGCTCACTAACTTCACACACCATCAGGCTTCCAAGCAGCTCTCAAGGAAACTCAGTTTTCACACTCTATGCTTAGTGCCCTTTGAGTACCTAGAACTGAAATGAAGCTTGGTGAGCATCCGACACAAACGAATGCTCCACATGCGGGTTTCACATGCCACCAACTCCACATTCACAGGCAACTTCAGCGCCACAGCCGTTTTCAGATAGCCCTCAATGCAAAGGCTCTAGACGCAAATATTGGTGTGAGAGCTAATTCAATCAAGGAAACACTGCATGTTGGTGAAGGGCATATTGAAGAAGGATCAGCCGAGTGGTTCTTGTGGGAGAACAACTCCATTTGGCTCACTAACTTCACACACCATCAGGCTTCCAAGCAGCTCTCAAGGAAACTCAGTTTTCACACTCTATGCTTAGTGCCCTTTGAGTGCATTATCTAGGAATGAACCTGGTAGAGCATCCCACACAAACGAATGCTCCACATGCGGGTTTCACATGCCACCAACTCCACTTTCACAGGCAACTTCAGCGCCACAGCCGTTTTCAGATAGCCCTCAATGCAAAGGCTCTAGACGCAAATATTGGTGTGAGAGCTAATTCAATCAAGGAAACACTGCATGTTGGTGAAGGGCATATTGAAGAAGGATCAGCCGAGTGGTTCTTGTGGGAGAACAACTCCATTTGGCTCACTAACTTCACACACCATCAGGCTTCCAAGCAGCTCTCAAGAAAACTCAGTTTTCACACTCTATGCTTAGTGCCCTTTGAGTGCATTATCTAGGGATGAACCTGGTAGAGCATCCCACACAAACGAATGCTCCACATGCGGGTTTCACATGCCACCAACTCCACATTCACAGGCAACTTCAGCGCCACAGCCATTTTCAGATAGCCCTCAATGCAAAGGCTCTAGACGCAAATATTGGTGTGAGAGCTAATTCAATCAAGGAAACACTGCTTGTTGGTGAAAGGCATATTGAAGAAGGATCAGCCGAGTGGTTCTTGTGGGAGAACAACTCCATTTGGCTCACTAACTTCACACACCATCAGGCTTCCAAGCAGCTCTCAAGGAAACTCAGTTTTCACACTCTAGGCTTAGTGCCCTTTGAGTGCATTATCTAGGAATGAACCTGGTAGAGCATCCCACACAAACGAATGCTCCACATGCGGGTTTCACATGCCACCAACTCCACATTCACAGGCAACTTCAGCGCCACAGCCATTTTCAGATAGCCCTCAATGCAAAGGCTCTAGACGCAAATCTTGGTGTGAGAGCTAATTCAATCAAGGAAACACTGCTTGTTGGTGAAGGGCATATTGAAGAAGGATCAGCTGAGTGGTTCTTGTGGGAGAACAACTCCATTTGGCTCACTAACTTCACACACCATCAGGCTTCCAAGCAGCTCTCAAGGAAACTCAGTTTTCACACTCTATGCTTAGTGCCCTTTGAGTGCATTATCTAGGGATGAACCTGTAGAGCATCCCACACAAACGAATGCTCCACATGCGGGTTTCACATGCCACCAACTCCACATTCACAGGCAACTTCAGCGCCACAGCCGTTTTCAGATAGCCCTCAATGCAAAGGCTCTAGACGCAAATATTGGTGTGAGAGCTAATTCAATCAAGGAAACACTGCATGTTGGTGAAGGGGCATATTGAAGAAGGATCAGCCGAGTGGTTCTTGTGGGAGAACAACTCCATTTGGCTCACTAACTTCACACACCATCAGGCTTCCAAGCAGCTCTCAAGAAAACTCAGTTTTCACACTCTATGCTTAGTGCCCTTTGAGTGCATTATCTAGGGATGAACCTGGTAGAGCATCCCACACAAACGAATGCTCCACATGCGGGTTTCACATGCCACCAACTCCACATTCACAGGCAACTTCAGCGCCACAGCCATTTTCAGATAGCCCTCAATGCAAAGGCTCTAGACGCAAATATTGGTGTGAGAGCTAATTCAATCAAGGAAACACTGCTTGTTGGTGAAGGGCATATTGAAGAAGGATCAGCCGAGTGGTTCTTGTGGGAGAACAACTCCATTTGGCTCACTAACTTCACACACCATCAGGCTTCCAAGCAGCTCTCAAGGAAACTCAGTTTTCACACTCTAGGCTTAGTGCCCTTTGAGTGCATTATCTAGGAATGAACCTGGTAGAGCATCCCACACAAACGAATGCTCCACATGCGGGTTTCACATGCCACCAACTCCACATTCTCAGGCAACTTCAGCGCCACAGCCATTTTCAGATAGCCCTCAAAGCAAAGGCTCTAGACGCAAATCTTGGTGTGAGAGCTAATTCAATCAAGGAAACACTGCATGTTGGTGAAGGGCATATTGAAGAAGGATCAGCCGAGTGGTTCTTGTGGGAGAACAACTCCATTTGGCTCACTAACTTCACACACCATCAGGCTTCCAAGCAGCTCTCAAGGAAACTCAGTTTTCACACTCTATGCTTAGTGCCCTTTGAGTACCTAGGACTGAAATGAAGCTTGGTGAGCATCCCACACAAACGAATGCTCCACATGCGGGTTTCACATGCCACCAACTCCACATTCACAGGCAACTTCAGCGCCACAGCCGTTTTCAGATAGCCCTCAATGCAAAGGCTCTAGACGCAAATATTGGTGTGAGAGCTAATTCAATCAAGGAAACACTGCATGTTGGTGAAGGGCATATTGAAGAAGGATCAGCCGAGTGGTTCTTGTGGGAGAACAACTCCATTTGGCTCACTAACTTCACACACCATCAGGCTTCCAAGCAGCTCTCAAGAAAACTCAGTTTTCACACTCTATGCTTAGTGCCCTTTGAGTGCATTATCTAGGGATGAACCTGGTAGAGCATCCCACACAAACGAATGCTCCACATGCGGGTTTCACATGCCACCAACTAAACATTCTCAGGCAACTTCAGAGCCACAGCCATTTTCAGATAGCCCTCAATGCAAAGGCTCTAGACGCAAATATTGGTGTGAGAGCTAATTCAATCAAGGAAACACTGCTTGTTGGTGAAGGGCATATTGAAGAAGGATCAGCCGAGTGGTTCCTTGTGGGAGAACAACTCCATTTGGCTCACTAACTTCACACACCATCAGGCTTCCAAGCAGCTCTCAAGGAAACTCAGTTTTCACACTCTATGCTTAGTGCCCTTTGAGTGCATTATCTAGGAATGAACCTGGTAGAGCATCCCACACAAACGAATGCTCCACATGCGGGTTTCACATGCCACCAACTCCACATTCAAGGCAACTTCAGCGCCACAGCCGTTTTCAGATAGCCCTCAATGCAAAGGCTCTAGACGCAAATATTGGTGTGAGAGCTAATTCAATCAAGGAAACACTGCATGTTGGTGAAGGGCATATTGAAGAAGGATCAGCCGAGTGGTTCTTGTGGGAGAACAACTCCATTTGGCTCACTAACTTCACACACCATCAGGCTTCCAAGCAGCTCTCAAGAAAACTCAGTTTTCACACTCTATGCTTAGTGCCCTTTGAGTGCATTATCTAGGGATGAACCTGGTAGAGCATCCCACACAAACGAATGCTCCACATGCGGGTTTCACATGCCACCAACTCCACATTCTCAGGCAACTTCAGCGCCACAGCCATTTTCAGATAGCCCTCAATGCAAAGGCTCTAGACGCAAATATTGGTGTGAGAGCTAATTCAATCAAGGAAACACTGCATGTTGGTGAAGGGCATATTGAAGAAGGATCAGCCGAGTGGTTCTTGTGGGAGAACAACTCCATTTGGCTCACTAACTTCACACACCATCAGGCTTCCAAGCAGCTCTCAAGGAACTCAGTTTTCACACTCTATGCTTAGTGCCCTTTGAGTACCTAGGACTGAAATGAAGCTTGGTGGAGCATCCCACACAAACGAATGCTCCACATGCGGGTTTCACATGCCACCAACTCCACATTCACAGGCAACTTCAGCGCCACAGCCGTTTTCAGATAGCCCTCAATGCAAAGGCTCTAGACGCAAATATTGGTGTGAGAGCTAATTCAATCAAGGAAACACTGCATGTTGGTGAAGGGCATATTGAAGAAGGATCAGCCGAGTGGTTCTTGTGGGAGAACAACTCCATTTGGCTCACTAACTTCACACACCATCAGGCTTCCAAGCAGCTCTCAAGGAAACTCAGTTTTCACACTCTATGCTTAGTGCCCTTTGAGTGCATTATCTAGGAATGAACCTGGTAGAGCATCCCACACAAACGAATGCTCCACATGCGGGTTTCACATGCCACCAACTCCACATTCTCAGGCAACTTCAGCGCCACAGCCGTTTTCAGATAGCCCTCAATGCAAAGGCTCTAGACGCAAATATTGGTGTGAGAGCTAATTCAATCAAGGAAACACTGCATGTTGGTGAAGGGCATATTGAAGAAGGATCAGCCGAGTGGTTCTTGTGGGAGAACAACTCCATTTGGCTCACTAACTTCACACACCATCAGGCTTCCAAGCAGCTCTCAAGAAAACTCAGTTTTCACACTCTATGCTTAGTGCCCTTTGAGTGCATTATCTAGGGATGAACCTGGTAGAGCATCCCACACAAACGAATGCTCCACATGCGGGTTTCACATGCCACCAACTCCACATTCTCAGGCAACTTCAGCGCCACAGCCATTTTCAGATAGCCCTCAATGCAAAGGATCTAGACGCAAATATTGGTGTGAGAGCTAATTCAATCAAGGAAACACTGCATGTTGGTGAAGGGCATATTGAAGAAGGATCAGCCGAGTGGTTCTTGTGGGAGAACAACTCCATTTGGCTCACTAACTTCACACACCATCAGGCTTCCAAGCAGCTCTCAAGGAAACTCAGTTTTCACACTCTATGCTTAGTGCCCCTTTGAGTGCATTATCTAGGGATGAACCTGGTAGAGCATCCCACACAAACGAATGCTCCACATGCGGGTTTCACATGCCACCAACTCCACATTCTCAGGCAACTTCAGCGCCACAGCCGTTTTCAGATAGCCCTCAATGCAAAGGCTCTAGACGCAAATATTGGTGTGAGAGCTAATTCAATCAAGGAAACACTGCATGTTGGTGAAGGGCATATTGAAGAAGGATCAGCCGAGTGGTTCTTGTGGGAGAACAACTCCATTTGGCTCACTAACTTCACACACCATCAGGCTTCCAAGCAGCTCTCAAGGAAACTCAGTTTTCACACTCTATGCTTAGTGCCCTTTGAGTACCTAGAACTGAAATGAAGCTTGGTGAGCATCCCACACAAACGAATGCTCCACATGCGTGTTTCACATGCCACCAACTCCACATTCACAGGCAACTTCAGCGCCACAGCCGTTTTCAGATAGCCCTCAATGCAAAGGCTCTAGACGCAAATATTGGTGTGAGAGCTAATTCAATCAAGGAAACACTGCATGTTGGTGAAGGGCATATTGAAGAAGGATCAGCCGAGTGGTTCTTGTGGGAGAACAACTCCATTTGGCTCACTAACTTCACACACCCATCAGGCTTCCAAGCAGCTCTCAAGGAAACTCAGTTTTCACACTCTATGCTTAGTGCCCTTTGAGTGCATTATCTAGGAATGAACCTGGTAGAGCATCCCACACAAACGAATGCTCCACATGCGGGGTTTCACATGCCACCAACTCCACACTCAAGGCAACTTCAGCGCCACAGCCGTTTTCAGATAGCCCTCAATGCAAAGGCTCTAGACGCAAATATTGGTGTGAGAGCTAATTCAATCAAGGAAACACTGCATGTTGGTGAAGGGCATATTGAAGAAGGATCAGCCCAGTGGTTCTTGTGGGAGAACAACTCCATTTGGCTCACTAACTTCACACACCATCAGGCTTCCAAGCAGCTCTCAAGAAAACTCAGTTTTCACACTCTATGCTTAGTGCCCTTTGAGTGCATTATCTAGGGATGAACCTGGTAGAGCATCCCACACAAACGAATGCTCCACATGCGGGTTTCACATGCCACCAACTCCACATTCACAGGCAACTTCAGCGCCACAGCCGTTTTCAGATAGTCCTCAATGCAAAGGCTCTAGACGCAAATATTGGTGTGAGAGCTAATTCAATCAAGGAAACACTGCATGTTGGTGAAGGGCATATTGAAGAAGGATCAGCCGAGTGGTTCTTGTGGGAGAACAACTCCATTTGGCTCACTAACTTCACACACCATCAGGCTTCCAAGCAGCTCTCAAGGAAACTCAGTTTTCACACTCTATGCTTAGTGCCCTTTGAGTGCATTATCTAGGAATGAACCTGGTAGAGCATCCCACACAAACGAATGCTCCACATGCGGGTTTCACATGCCACCAACTCCACATTCACAGGCAACTTCAGCCCCACAGCCGTTTTCAGATAGCCCTCAATGCAAGGCTCTAGACGCAAATATTGGTGTGAGAGCTAATTCAATCAAGGAAACACTGCATGTTGGTGAAGGGCATATTGAAGAAGGATCAGCCGACTGGTTCTTGTGGGAGAACAACTCCATTTGGCTCACTAACTTCACACACCATCAGGCTTCCAAGCAGCTCTCAAGGAAACTCAGTTTTCACACTCTATGCTTAGTGCCCTTTGAGTGCATTATCTAGGGATGAACCTGGTAGAGCATCCCACACAAACGAATGCTCCACATGCGGGTTTCACATGCCACCAACTCCACATTCTCAGGCAACTTCAGCGCCACAGCCATTTTCAGATAGCCCTCAATGCAAAGGCTCTAGACGCAAATATTGGTGTGAGAGCTAATTCAATCAAGGAAACACTGCATGTTGGTGAAGGGCATATTGAAGAAGGATCAGCCGAGTGGTTCTTGTGGGAGAACAACTCCATTTGGCTCACTAACTTCACACACCATCAGGCTTCCAAGCAGCTCTCAAGGAAACTCAGTTTTCACACTCTAGGCTTAGTGCCCTTTGAGTGCATTATCTAGGAATGAACCTGGTAGAGCATCCCACACAAACGAATGCTCCACATGCGGGTTTCACATGCCACCAACTCCACATTCTCAGGCAACTTCAGCGCCACAGCCGTTTTCAGATAGCCCTCAATGCAAAGGGGTCTAGACGCAAATATTGGTGTGAGAGATAATTCAATCAAGGAAACACTGCATGTTGGTGAAGGGCATATTGAAGAAGGATCAGCCGAGTGGTTCTTGTGGGAGAACAACTCCATTTGGCTCACTAACTTCACACACCATCAGGCTTCCAAGCAGCTCTCAAGGAAACTCAGTTTTCACACTCTATGCTTAGTGCCCTTTGAGTGCATTATCTAGGGATGAACCTGGTAGAGCATCCACACAAACGAATGCTCCACATGCGGGTTTCACATGCCACCATGCTCCACATTCTCAGGCAACTTCAGCGCCACAGCCGTTTTCAGATAGCCCTCAATGCAAAGGCTCTAGACGCAAATATTGGTGTGAGAGCTAATTCAATCAAGGAAACACTGCATGTTGGTGAAGGGCATATTGAAGAAGGATCAGCCGAGTGGTTCTTGTGGGAGAACAACTCCATTTGGCTCACTAACTTCACACCATCAGGCTTCCAAGCAGCTCTCAAGGAAACTCAGTTTTCACACTCTATGCTTAGTGCCCTTTGAGTACCTAGAACTGAAATGAAGCTTGGTGAGCATCCCACACAAACGAATGCTCCACATGCGGGTTTCACATGCCACCAACTCCACATTCACAGGCAACTTCAGCGCCACAGCCGTTTTCAGATAGCCCTCAATGCAAAGGCTCTAGACGCAAATATTGGTGTGAGAGCTAATTCAATCAAGGAAACACTGCATGTTGGTGAAGGGCATATTGAAGAAGGATCAGCCGAGTGGTTCTTGTTGGAGAACAACTCCATTTGGCTCACTAACTTCACACACCATCAGGCTTCCAAGCAGCTCTCAAGGAAACTCAGTTTTCACACTCTAGGCTTAGTGCCCTTTGAGTGCATTATCTAGGAATGAACCTGGTAGAGCATCCCACACAAACGAATGCTCACATGCGGGTTTCACATGCCACCAACTCCACATTCAGGCAACTTCAGCGCCACAGCCGTTTTCAGATAGCCCTCAATGCAAAGGCTCTAGACGCAAATATTGGTGTGAGAGCTAATTCAATCAAGGAAACACTGCATGTTGGTGAAGGGCATATTGAAGAAGGATCAGCCGAGTGGTTCTTGTGGAGAACAACTCCATTTGGCTCACTAACTTCACACACCATCAGGCTTCCAAGCAGCTCTCAAGAAAACTCAGTTTTCACACTCTATGCTTAGTGCCCTTTGAGTGCATTATCTAGGGATGAACCTGGTAGAGCATCCCACACAAACGAATGCTCCACATGCGGGTTTCACATGCCACCACAACTCCACATTCACAGGCAACTTCAGCGCCACAGCCGTTTTCAGATAGTCCTCAATGCAAAGGCTCTAGACGCAAATATTGGTGTGAGAGCTAATTCAATCAAGGAAACACTGCATGTTGGTGAAGGGCATATTGAAGAAGGATCAGCCGAGTGGTTCTTGTGGGAGAACAACTCCATTTGGCTCACTAACTTCACACACCATCAGGCTTCCAAGCAGCTCTCAAGAAAACTCAGTTTTCACACTCTATGCTTAGTGCCCTTTGAGTGCATTATCTAGGGATGAACCTGGTAGAGCATCCCACACAAACGAATGCTCCACATGCGGGTTTCACATGCCACCAACTCCACATTCTCAGGCAACTTCAGCGCCACAGCCATTTTCAGATAGCCCTCAATGCAAAGGCTCTAGACGCAAATATTGGTGTGAGAGCTAATTCAATCAAGGAAACACTGCTTGTTGGTGAAGGGCATATTGAAGAAGGATCAGCCGAGTGGTTCTTGTGGGAGAACAACTCCATTTGGCTCACTAACTTCACACACCATCAGGCTTCCAAGCAGCTCTCAAGGAAACTCAGTTTTCACACTCTATGCTTAGTGCCCTTTGAGTGCATTATCTAGGAATGAACCTGGTAGAGCATCCCACACAAACGAATGCTCCACATGCGGGTTTCACATGCCACCAACTCCACATTCACAGGCAACTTCAGCGCCACAGCCGTTTTCAGATAGCCCTCAATGCAAAGGCTCTAGACGCAAATATTGGTGTGAGAGCTAATTCAATCAAGGAAACACTGCATGTTGGTGAAGGGCATATTGAAGAAGGATCAGCCGAGTGGTTCTTGTGGGAGAACAACTCCATTTGGCTCACTAACTTCACACACCATCAGGCTTCCAAGCAGCTCTCAAGGAAACTCAGTTTTCACACTCTAGGCTTAGTGCCCTTTGAGTGCATTATCTAGGAATGAACCTGGTAGAGCATCCCACACAAACGAATGCTCCACATGCGGGTTTCACATGCCACCAACTCCACATTCTCAGGCAACTTCAGCGCCACAGCCGTTTTCAGATAGCCCTCAATGCAAAGGGTCTAGACGCAAATATTGGTGTGAGAGATAATTCAATCAAGGAAACACTGCATGTTGGTGAAGGGCATATTGAAGAAGGATCAGCCGAGTGGTTCTTGTGGGAGAACAACTCCATTTGGCTCACTAACTTCACACACCATCAGGCTTCCAAGCAGCTCTCAAGGAAACTCAGTTTTCACACTCTATGCTTAGTGCCCTTTGAGTGCATTATCTAGGAATGAACCTGGTAGAGCATCCCACACAAACGAATGCTCCACATGCGGGTTTCACATGCCACCAACTCCACATTGACAGGCAACTTCAGCGCCACAGCCATTTTCAGATAGCCCTCAATGCGAAGGGTCTAGACGCAAATATTGGTGTGAGAGCTAATTCAATCAAGGAAACACTGCATGTTGGTGAAGGGCATATTGAAGAAGGATCAGCCGAGTGGTTCTTGTGGGAGAACAACTCCATTTGGCTCACCAACTTCACACACCATCAGGGCTTCCAAGCAGCTCTCAAGGAAACTCAGTTTCCACACTCTATGCTTAGTGCCCTTTGAGTGCATTATCTAGGAATGAACCTGGTAGAGCATCCCACACAAACGAATGCTCCACATGCGGGTTTCACATGCCACCAACTCCACATTCACAGGCAACTTCAGCGCCACAGCCGTTTTCAGATAGCCCTCAATGCAAAGGGTCTAGACGCAAATATTGGTAGGAGAGCTAATTCAATCAAGGAAACACTGCATGTTGGTGAAGGGCATATTGAAGAAGGATCAGCCGAGTGGTTCTTGTGGGAGAACAACTCCATTTGGCTCACTAACTTCACACACCATCAGGCTTCCAAGCAGCTCTCAAGGAAACTCAGTTTTCACACTCTATGCTTAGTGCCCTTTGAGTGCATTATCTAGGAATGAACCTGGTAGAGCATCCCACACAAACGAATGCTCCACATGCGGGTTTCACATGCCACCAACTCCACATTCACAGGCAACTTCAGCGCCACAGCCGTTTTCAGATAGCCCTCAATGCGAAGGGTCTAGACGCAAATATTGGTGTGAGAGCTAATTCAATCAAGGAAACACTGCATGTTGGTGAAGGACATATTGAAGAAGGATCAGCCGAGTGGTTCTTGTGGGAGAACAACTCCATTTGGCTCACTAACTTCACACACCATCAGGCTTCCAAGCAGCTCTCAAGGAAACTCAGTTTTCACACTCTATGCTTAGTGCCCTTTGAGTGCATTATCTAGGAATGAACCTGGTAGAGCATCCCACACAAACGAATGCTCCACATGCGGGTTTCACATGCCACCAACTCCACATTCTCAGGCAACTTCAGCGCCACAGCCGTTTTCAGATAGCCCTCAATGCAAAGGCTCTAGACACAAATATTGGTGTGAGAGCTAATTCAATCAAGGAAACACTGCATGTTGGTGAAGGGCATATTGAAGAAGGATCAGCCGAGTGGTTCTTGTGGGAGAACAACTCCATTTGGCTCACTAACTTCACACACCATCAGGCTTCCAAGCAGCTCTCAAGGAAACTCAGTTTTCACACTCTATGCTTAGTGCCCTTTGAGTGCATTATCTAGGAATGAACCTGGTAGAGCATCCCACACAAACGAATGCTCCACATGCGGGTTTCACATGCCACCAACTCCACATTCAAGGCAACTTCAGCGCCACAGCCGTTTTCAGATAGCCCTCAATGCAAAGGCTCTAGACGCAAATATTGGTGTGAGAGCTAATTCAATCAAGGAAACACTACATGTTGGTGAAGGGCATATTGAAGAAGGATCAGCCGAGTGGTTCTTGTGGGAGAACAACTCCATTTGGCTCACTAACTTCACACACCATCAGGCTTCCAAGCAGCTCTCAAGGAAACTCAGTTTTCACACTCTATGCTTAGTGCCCTTTGAGTGCATTATCTAGGAATGAACCTGGTAGAGCATCCCACACAAACGAATGCTCCACATGCGGGTTTCACATGCCACCAACTCCACATTCTCAGGCAACTTCAGCGCCACAGAGCCGTTTTCAGATAGCCCTCAATGCGAAGGCTCTAGACGCAAATATTGGTGTGAGAGCTAATTCAATCAAGGAAACACTGCATGTTGGTGAAGGGCATATTGAAGAAGGATCAGCCGAGTGGTTCTTGTGGGAGAACAACTCCATTTGGCTCACTAACTTCACACACCATCAGGCTTCCAAGCAGCTCTCAAGGAAACTCAGTTTTCACACTCTATGCTTAGTGCCCTTTGAGTGCATTATCTAGGAATGAACCTGGTAGAGCATCCCACACAAACGAATGCTCCACATGCGGGTTTCACATGCCACCAACTCCACATTCACAGGCAACTTCAGCGCCACAGCCGTTTTCAGATAGCCCTCAATGCAAAGGCTCTAGACGCAAATATTGGTGTGAGAGCTAATTCAATCAAGGAAACACTGCATGTTGGTGAAGGGCATATTGAAGAAGGATCAGCCGAGTGGTTCTTGTGGGAGAACAACTCCATTTGGCTCACTAACTTCACACACCATCAGGCTTCCAAGCAGCTCTCAAGGAAACTCAGTTTTCACACTCTATGCTTAGTGCCCTTTGAGTGCATTATCTAGGGAATGAACCTGGTAGAGCATCCCACACAAACGAATGCTCCACATGCGGGTTTCACATGCCACCAACTCCACATTCAAGGCAACTTCAGCGCCACAGCCATTTTCAGATAGCCCTCAATGCAAAGGCTCTAGACGCAAATATTGGTGTGAGAGCTAATTCAATCAAGGAAACACTGCATGTTGGTGAAGGGCATATTGAAGAAGGATCAGGCCGAGTGGTTCTTGTGGGAGAACAACTCCATTTGGCTCACTAACTTCACCATCAGGCTTCCAAGCAGCTCTCAAGGAAACTCAGTTTTCACACTCTATGCTTAGTGCCCTTTGAGTGCATTATCTAGGGATGAACCTGGTAGAGCATCCCACACAAACGAATGCTCCACATGCGGGTTTCACATGCCACCAACTCCACATTCCCAGACAACTTCAGCGCCACAGCCGTTTTCAGATAGCCCTCAATGCAAAGGCTCTAGACGCAAATATTGGTGTGAGAGCTAATTCAATCAAGGAAACACTGCATGTTGGTGAAGGGCATATTGAAGAAGGATCAGCCGAGTGGTTCTTGTGGGAGAACAACTCCATTTGGCTCACTAACTTCACACACCATCAGGCTTCCAAGCAGCTCTCAAGGAAACTCAGTTTTCACACTCTATGCTTAGTGCCCTTTGAGTGCATTATCTAGGAATGAACCTGCTAGAGCATCCCACACAAACGAATGCTCCACATGCGGGTTTCACATGCCACCAACTCCACATTCAAGGCAACTTCAGCGCCACAGCCATTTTCAGATAGCCCTCAATGCAAAGGCTCTAGACGCAAATATTGGTGTGAGAGCTAATTCAATCAAGGAAACACTGCATGTTGGTGAAGGGCATATTGAAGAAGGATCAGCCGACTGGTTCTTGTGGGAGAACAACTCCATTTGACTCACTAACTTCACACACCATCAGGCTTCCAAGCAGCTCTCAAGGAAACTCAGTTTTCACACTCTAGGCTTAGTGCCCTTTGAGTGCATTATCTAGGAATGAACCTGGTAGAGCATCCCACACAAACGAATGCTCCACATGCGGGTTTCACATGCCACCAACTCCACATTCTCAGGCAACTTCAGCGCCTCAGCCGTTTTCAGATAGCCCTCAATGCAAAGGCTCTAGACGCAAATATTGGTGTGAGAGCTAATTCAATCAAGGAAACACTGCATGTTGGTGAAGGGCATATTGAAGAAGGATCAGCCGAGTGGTTCTTGTGGGAGAACAACTCCATTTGGCTCACTAACTTCACACACCATCAGGCTTCCAAGCAGCTCTCAAGGAAACTCAGTTTTCACACTCTAGGCTTAGTGCCCTTTGAGTGCATTATCTAGAAATGAACCTGGTAGAGCATCCCACACAAACGAATGCTCCACATGCGGGTTTCACATGCCACCAACTCCACATTGACAGGCAACTTCAGCGCCACAGCCATTTTCAGATAGCCCTCAATGCGAAGGGTCTAGACGCAAATATTGGTGTGAGAGCTAATTCAATCAAGGAAACACTGCATGTTGGTGAAGGGCATATTGAAGAAGGATCAGCCGAGTGGTTCTTGTGGGAGAACAACTCCATTTGGCTCACCAACTTCACACACCATCAGGCTTCCAAGCAGCTCTCAAGGAAACTCAGTTTCCACACTCTATGCTTAGTGCCCTTTGAGTGCATTATCTAGGAATGAACCTGGTAGAGCATCCCACACAAACGAATGCTCCACATGCGGGTTTCACATGCCACCAACTCCACATTCACAGGCAACTTCAGCGCCACAGCCGTTTTCAGATAGCCCTCAATGCAAAGGGTCTAGACGCAAATATTGTTAGGAGAGCTAATTCAATCAAGGAAACACTGCATGTTGGTGAAGGGCATATTGAAGAAGGATCAGCCGAGTGGTTTCTTGTGGGAGAACAACTCCATTTGGCTCACTAACTTCACACACCATCAGGCTTCCAGCCAAGCCTCTCAAGGAAACTCAGTTTTCACACTCTATGCTTAGTGCCCTTTGAGTGCATTATCTAGGAATGAACCTGGTAGAGCATCCCACACAAACGAATGCTCCACATGCGGGTTTCACATGCCACCAACTCCACATTCACAGGCAACTTCAGCGCCACAGCCGTTTTCAGATAGCCCTCAATGCAAAGGGTCTAGACGCAAATATTGGTAGGAGAGCTAATTCAATCAAGGAAACACTGCATGTTGGTGAAGGGCATATTGAAGAAGGATCAGCCGAGTGGTTCTTGTGGGAGAACAACTCCATTTGGCTCACTAACTTCACACACCATCAGGCTTCCAAGCAGCTCTCAAGGAAACTCAGTTTTCACACTCTATGCTTAGTGCCCTTTGAGTGCATTATCTAGGAATGAACCTGGTAGAGCATCCCACACAAACGAATGCTCCACATGCGGGTTTCACATGCCACCAACTCCACATTCAAGGCAACTTCAGCGCCACAGCCATTTTCAAATAGCCCTCAATGCAAAGGCTCTAGACGCAAATATTGGTGTGAGAGCTAATTCAATCAAGGAAACACTGCATGTTGGTGAAGGGCATATTGAAGAAGGATCAGCCGAGTGGTTCTTGTGGGAGAACAACTCCATTTGGCTCACTAACTTCACACACCATCAGGCTTCCAAGCAGCTCTCAAGGAAACTCAGTTTTCACACTCTATGCTTAGTGCCCTTTGAGTGCATTATCTAGGAATGAACCTGGTAGAGCATCCCACACAAACGAATGCTCCACATGCGGGTTTCACATGCCACCAACTCCACATTCAAGGCAACTTCAGCGCCACAGCCATTTTCAGATAGCCCTCAATGCAAAGGCTCTAGACGCAAATATTGGTGTGAGAGCTAATTCAATCAAGGAAACACTGCATGTTGGTGAAGGGCATATTGAAGAAGGATCAGCCGAGTGGTTCTTGTGGGAGAACAACTCCATTTGGCTCACTAACTTCACACACCATCAGGCTTCCAAGCAGCTCTCAAGGAAACTCAGTTTTCACACTCTAGGCTTAGTGCCCTTTGAGTGCATTATCTAGGAATGAACCTGGTAGAGCATCCCACACAAACGAATGCTCCACATGCGGGTTTCACATGCCACCAACTCCACATTCTCAGGCAACTTCAGCGCCTCAGCCGTTTTCAGATAGCCCTCAATGCAAAGGCTCTAGACGCAAATATTGGTGTGAGAGCTAATTCAATCAAGGAAACACTGCATGTTGGTGAAGGGCATATTGAAGAAGGATCAGCCGAGTGGTTCTTGTGGGAGAACAACTCCATTTGGCTCACTAACTTCACACACCATCAGGCTTCCAAGCAGCTCTCAAGGAAACTCAGTTTTCACACTCTATGCTTAGTGCCCTTTGAGTGCATTATCTAGGAATGAACCTGGTAGAGCATCCCACACAAACGAATGCTCCACATGCGGGTTTCACATGCCACCAACTCCACATTCTCAGGCAACTTCAGCGCCACAGCCGTTTTCAGATAGCCCTCAATGCAAAGGGTCTAGACGCAAATATTGGTGTGAGAGATAATTCAATCAAGGAAACACTGCATGTTGGTGAAGGGCATATTGAAGAAGGATCAGCCGAGTGGTTCTTGTGGGAGAACAACTCCATTTGGCTCACTAACTTCACACACCATCAGGCTTCCAAGCAGCTCTCAAGGAAACTCAGTTTTCACACTCTATGCTTAGTGCCCTTTGAGTGCATTATCTAGGAATGAACCTGGTAGAGCATCCCACACAAACGAATGCTCCACATGCGGGTTTCACATGCCACCAACTCCACATTGACAGGCAACTTCAGCGCCACAGCCATTTTCAGATAGCCCTCAATGCGAAGGCTCTAGACGCAAATATTGGTGTGAGAGCTAATTCAATCAAGGAAACACTGCATGTTGGTGAAGGGCATATTGAAGAAGGATCAGCCGAGTGGTTCTTGTGGGAGAACAACTCCATTTGGCTCACTAACTTCACACACCATCAGGCTTCCAAGCAGCTCTCAAGGAAACTCAGTTTTCACACTCTAGGCTTAGTGCCCTTTGAGTGCATTATCTAGGAATGAACCTGGTAGAGCATCCCACACAAACGAATGCTCCACATGCGGGTTTCACATGCCACCAACTCCACATTCTCAGGCAACTTCAGCGCCTCAGCCGTTTTCAGATAGCCCTCAATGCAAAGGCTCTAGACGCAAATATTGGTGTGAGAGCTAATTCAATCAAGGAAACACTGCATGTTGGTGAAGGGCATATTGAAGAAGGATCAGCCGAGTGGTTCTTGTGGGAGAACAACTCCATTTGGCTCACTAACTTCACACACCATCAGGCTTCCAAGCAGCTCTCAAGGAAACTCAGTTTTCACACTCTATGCTTAGTGCCCTTTGAGTGCATTATCTAGGAATGAACCTGGTAGAGCATCCCACACAAACGAATGCTCCACATGCGGGTTTCACATGCCACCAACTCCACATTCTCAGGCAACTTCAGCGCCACAGCCGTTTTCAGATAGCCCTCAATGCAAAGGGTCTAGACGCAAATATTGGTGTGAGAGATAATTCAATCAAGGAAACACTGCATGTTGGTGAAGGGCATATTGAAGAAGGATCAGCCGA
The DNA here is from genome assembly GCF_030435755.1 of Ochotona princeps. Classification (NCBI taxonomy): domain Eukaryota; kingdom Metazoa; phylum Chordata; class Mammalia; order Lagomorpha; family Ochotonidae; genus Ochotona; species Ochotona princeps. The sequence continues at coordinate 48,121 of NW_026699698.1, forward strand.
GTGGTTCTTGTGGGAGAACAACTCCATTTGGCTCACTAACTTCACACACCATCAGGCTTCCAAGCAGCTCTCAAGGAAACTCAGTTTTCACACTCTATGCTTAGTGCCCTTTGAGTGCATTATCTAGGAATGAACCTGGTAGAGCATCCCACACAAACGAATGCTCCACATGCGGGTTTCACATGCCACCAACTCCACATTGACAGGCAACTTCAGCGCCACAGCCATTTTCAGATAGCCCTCAATGCGAAGGCTCTAGACGCAAATATTGGTGTGAGAGCTAATTCAATCAAGGAAACACTGCATGTTGGTGAAGGGCATATTGAAGAAGGATCAGCCGAGTGGTTCTTGTGGGAGAACAACTCCATTTGGCTCACCAACTTCACACACCATCAGGCTTCCAAGCAGCTCTCAAGGAAACTCAGTTTCCACACTCTATGCTTAGTGCCCTTTGAGTGCATTATCTAGGAATGAACCTGGTAGAGCATCCCACACAAACGAATGCTCCACATGCGGGTTTCACATGCCACCAACTCCACATTCACAGGCAACTTCAGCGCCACAGCCGTTTTCAGATAGCCCTCAATGCAAAGGGTCTAGACGCAAATATTGGTAGGAGAGCTAATTCAATCAAGGAAACACTGCATGTTGGTGAAGGGCATATTGAAGAAGGATCAGCCGAGTGGTTCTTGTGGGAGAACAACTCCATTTGGCTCACTAACTTCACACACCATCAGGCTTCCAAGCAGCTCTCAAGGAAACTCAGTTTTCACACTCTATGCTTAGTGCCCTTTGAGTGCATTATCTAGGAATGAACCTGGTAGAGCATCCCACACAAACGAATGCTCCACATGCGGGTTTCACATGCCACCAACTCCACATTCACAGGCAACTTCAGCGCCACAGCCGTTTTCATATAGCCCTCAATGCAAAGGCTCTAGACGCAAATATTGGTGTGAGAGCTAATTCAATCAAGGAAACACTGCATGTTGGTGAAGGACATATTGAAGAAGGATCAGCCGAGTGGTTCTTGTGGGAGAACAACTCCATTTGGCTCACTAACTTCACACACCATCAGGCTTCCAAGCAGCTCTCAAGGAAACTCAGTTTTCACACTCTATGCTTAGTGCCCTTTGAGTGCATTATCTAGGAATGAACCTGGTAGAGCATCCCACACAAACGAATGCTCCACATGCGGGTTTCACATGCCACCAACTCCACATTCTCAGGCAACTTCAGCGCCACAGCCGTTTTCAGATAGCCCTCAATGCGAAGGCTCTAGACGCAAATATTGGTGTGAGAGCTAATTCAATCAAGGAAACACTGCATGTTGGTGAAGGGCATATTGAAGAAGGATCAGCCGAGTGGTTCTTGTGGGAGAACAACTCCATTTGGCTCACTAACTTCACACACCATCAGGCTTCCAAGCAGCTCTCAAGGAAACTCAGTTTTCACACTCTAGGCTTAGTGCCCTTTGAGTGCATTATCTAGGAATGAACCTGGTAGAGCATCCCACACAAACGAATGCTCCACATGCGGGTTTCACATGCCACCAACTCCACATTCACAGGCAACTTCAGCGCCACAGCCGTTTTCAGATAGCCCTCAATGCAAAGGCTCTAGACGCAAATATTGGTGTGAGAGCTAATTCAATCAAGGAAACACTGCATGTTGGTGAAGGGCATATTGAAGAAGGATCAGCCGAGTGGTTCTTGTGGGAGAACAACTCCATTTGGCTCACTAACTTCACACACCATCAGGCTTCCAAGCAGCTCTCAAGGAAACTCAGTTTTCACACTCTATGCTTAGTGCCCTTTGAGTGCATTATCTAGGAATGAACCTGTAGAGCATCCCACACAAACGAATGCTCCACATGCGGGTTTCACATGCCACCAACTCCACATTCAAGGCAACTTCAGCGCCACAGCCGTTTTCAGATAGCCCTCAATGCAAAGGCTCTAGACGCAAATATTGGTGTGAGAGCTAATTCAATCAAGGAAACACTACATGTTGGTGAAGGGCATATTGAAGAAGGATCAGCCGAGTGGTTCTTGTGGGAGAACAACTCCATTTGGCTCACTAACTTCACACACCATCAGGCTTCCAAGCAGCTCTCAAGGAAACTCAGTTTTCACACTCTATGCTTAGTGCCCTTTGAGTGCATTATCTAGGAATGAACCTGGTAGAGCATCCCACACAAACGAATGCTCCACATGCGGGTTTCACATGCCACCAACTCCCACATTCTCAGGCAACTTCAGCGCCACAGCCGTTTTCAGATAGCCCTCAATGCGAAGGCTCTAGACGCAAATATTGGTGTGAGAGCTAATTCAATCAAGGAAACACTGCATGTTGGTGAAGGGCATATTGAAGAAGGATCAGCCGAGTGGTTCTTGTGGGAGAACAACTCCATTTGGCTCACTAACTTCACACACCATCAGGCTTCCAAGCAGCTCTCAAGGAAACTCAGTTTTCACACTCTATGCTTAGTGCCCTTTGAGTGCATTATCTAGGAATGAACCTGGTAGAGCATCCCACACAAACGAATGCTCCACATGCGGGTTTCACATGCCACCAACTCCACATTCTCAGGCAACTTCAGCGCCACAGCCGTTTTCAGATAGCCCTCAATGCAAAGGCTCTAGACGCAAATATTGGTGTGAGAGCTAATTCAATCAAGGAAACACTGCATGTTGGTGAAGGGCATATTGAAGAAGGATCAGCCGAGTGGTTCTTGTGGGAGAACAACTCCATTTGGCTCACTAACTTCACACACCATCAGGCTTCCAAGCAGCTCTCAAGGAAACTCAGTTTTCACACTCTATGCTTAGTGCCCTTTGAGTGCATTATCTAGGAATGAACCTGGTAGAGCATCCCACACAAACGAATGCTCCACATGCGGGTTTCACATGCCACCAACTCCACATTCAAGGCAACTTCAGCGCCACAGCCATTTTCAAATAGCCCTCAATGCAAAGGCTCTAGACGCAAATATTGGTGTGAGAGCTAATTCAATCAAGGAAACACTGCATGTTGGTGAAGGGCATATTGAAGAAGGATCAGCCGAGTGGTTCTTGTGGGAGAACAACTCCATTTGGCTCACTAACTTCACACACCATCAGGCTTCCAAGCAGCTCTCAAGGAAACTCAGTTTTCACACTCTATGCTTAGTGCCCTTTGAGTGCATTATCTAGGGATGAACCTGGTAGAGCATCCCACACAAACGAATGCTCCACATGCGGGTTTCACATGCCACCAACTCCACATTCTCAGGCAACTTCAGCGCCACAGCCGTTTTCAGATAGCCCTCAATGCAAAGGCTCTAGACGCAAATATTGGTGTGAGAGCTAATTCAATCAAGGAAACACTGCATGTTGGTGAAGGGCATATTGAAGAAGGATCAGCCGAGTGGTTCTTGTGGGAGAACAACTCCATTTGGCTCACTAACTTCACACACCATCAGGCTTCCAAGCAGCTCTCAAGGAAACTCAGTTTTCACACTCTATGCTTAGTGCCCTTTGAGTGCATTATCTAGGAATGAACCTGGTAGAGCATCCCACACAAACGAATGCTCCACATGCGGTTTCACATGCCACCAACTCCACATTCAAGGCAACTTCAGCGCCACAGCCATTTTCAAATAGCCCTCAATGCAAAGGCTCTAGACGCAAATATTGGTGTGAGAGCTAATTCAATCAAGGAAACACTGCATGTTGGTGAAGGGCATATTGAAGAAGGATCAGCCGAGTGGTTCTTGTGGGAGAACAACTCCATTTGGCTCACTAACTTCACACACCATCAGGCTTCCAAGCAGCTCTCAAGGAAACTCAGTTTTCACACTCTATGCTTAGTGCCCTTTGAGTGCATTATCTAGGAATGAACCTGGTAGAGCATCCCACACAAACGAATGCTCCACATGCGGGTTTCACATGCCACCAACTCCACATTCTCAGGCAACTTCAGCGCCACAGCTGTTTTCAGATAGCCCTCAATGCAAAGGCTCTAGACGCAAATATTGGTGTGACAGCTAATTCAATCAAGGAAACACTGCATGTTGGTGAAGGGCATATTGAAGAAGGATCAGCCGAGTGGTTCTTGTGGGAGAACAACTCCATTTGGCTCACTAACTTCACACACCATCAGGCTTCCAAGCAGCTCTCAAGGAAACTCAGTTTTCACACTCTATGCTTAGTGCCCTTTGAGTGCATTATCTAGGAATGAACCTGGTAGAGCATCCCACACAAACGAATGCTCCACATGCGGGTTTCACATGCCACCAACTCCACATTCACAGGCAACTTCAGCGCCACAGCCGTTTTCATATAGAACTCAATGCAAAGGCTCTAGACGCAAATATTGGTGTGAGAGCTAATTCAATCAAGGAAACACTGCATGTTGGTGAAGGGCATATTGAAGAAGGATCAGCCGAGTGGTTCTTGTGGGAGAACAACTCCATTTGGCTCACTAACTTCACACACCATCAGGCTTCCAAGCAGCTCTCAAGGAAACTCAGTTTTCACACTCTATGCTTAGTGCCCTTTGAGTACCTAGGACTGAAATGAAGCTTGGTGAGCATCCCACACAAACGAATGCTCCACATGCGGGTTTCACATGCCACCAACTCCACATTCACAGGCAACTTCAGCGCCACAGCCGTTTTCAGATAGCCCTCAATGCGAAGGGTCTAGACGCAAATATTGGTGTGAGAGCTAATTCAATCAAGGAAACACTGCATGTTGGTGAAGGGCATATTGAAGAAGGATCAGCCGAGTGGTTCTTGTGGGAGAACAACTCCATTTGGCTCACTAACTTCACACACCATCAGGCTTCCAAGCAGCTCTCAAGGAAACTCAGTTTTCACACTCTAGGCTTAGTGCCCTTTGAGTGCATTATCTAGGAATGAACCTGGTAGAGCATCCCACACAAACGAATGCTCCACATGCGGGTTTCACATGCCACCAACTCCACATTCTCAGGCAACTTCAGCGCCACAGCCGTTTTCAGATAGCCCTCAATGCAAAGGCTCTAGACGCAAATATTGGTGTGAGAGATAATTCAATCAAGGAAACACTGCATGTTGGTGAAGGGCATATTGAAGAAGGATCAGCCGAGTGGTTCTTGTGGGAGAACAACTCCATTTGGCTCACTAACTTCACACACCATCAGGCTTCCAAGCAGCTCTCAAGGAAACTCAGTTTTCACACTCTATGCTTAGTGCCCTTTGAGTGCATTATCTAGGAATGAACCTGGTAGAGCATCCCACACAAACGAATGCTCCACATGCGGGTTTCACATGCCACCAACTC
>NW_026699699.1:0-38871 GCF_030435755.1 Ochotona princeps
ACACAAACGAATGCTCCACATGCGGTTTCACATGCCACCAACTCCACATTCTCAGGCAACTTCAGCGCCACAGCCGTTTTCAGTTAGCTCTCAATGCAAAGGCTCTAGACGCAAATATTGGTGTGAGAGCTAATTCAATCAAGGAAACACTGCATGTTGGTGAAGGGCATATTGAAGAAGAATCAGCCGAGTGGTTCTTGTGGGAGAACAACTCCATTTGGCTCACTAACTTCACACACCCTCAGGCTTTCCAGCAGCTCTCAAGGAAACTCAGTTTTCACACTCTATGCTTAGTGCCCTTTCTGTGCTAGGACTGAAATGAAGCTTGGTGAGCATCCCACACAAACGAATGCTCCACATGCGGGTTTCACATGCCACCAACTCCACATTCACAGGCAACTTCAGCGCCACAGCTGTTTTCAGATAGCCCTCAATGCAAAGGCTCTAGACGCAAATATTGGTGTGAGAGCTAATTCAATCAAGGAAACACTGCATGTTGGTGAAGGGCATATTGAAGAAGGATCAGCCGAGTGGTTCTTGTGGGAGAACAACTCCATTTGGCTCACTAACTTCACACACCATCAGGCTTCCAAGCAGCTCTCAAGGAAACTCAGTTTTCACACTCTATGCTTAGTGCCCTTTCTGTGCCTAGGACTGAAATGAAGCTTGGTGAGCATCCCACACAAAGGAATGCTCCACATGCGGGTTTCACATGCCACCAACTCCACATTCACAGGCAACTTCAGCGCCACAACCGTTTTCAGATAGCCCTCAATGCAAAGGCTCTAGACGCAAATATTGGTGTGAGAGCTAATTCAATCAAGGAAACACTGCATGTTGGTGAAGGGCATATTGAAGAAGGATCAGCCGAGTGGTTCTTGTGGGAGAACAACTCCATTTGGCTCACTAACTTCACACACCATCAGGCTTCCAAGCAGCTCTCAAGGAAACTCAGTTTTCACACTCTATGCTTAGTGCCCTTTGAGTGCCTAGGACTGAAATGAAGCTTGGTGAGCATCCCACACAAACGAATGCTCCACATCGGGTTTCACATGCCACCAACTCCACATTCACAGGCAACTTCAGCGCCACAGCCGTTTCAGATAGCCCTCATGCAAAGGCTCTAGACGCAAATATTGGTGTGAGAGCTAATTCAATCAAGGAAACACTGCATGTTGGTGAAGGGCATATTGAAGAAGGATCAGCCGAGTGGTTCTTGTGGGAGAACAACTCCATTCTGGCTCACTAACTTCACACACCATCAGGCTTCCAAGCAGCTCTCAAGGAAACTCAGGTTTCACACTCTATGCTTAGTGCCCTGTGAATGCATTATCTAGGAATGAACCTGGTAGAGCATCCCACACAAACGAATGCTCCACATGCGGGTTTCACATGCCACCAACTCCACATTCACAGGCAACTTCAGCGCCACAGCCGTTTTCAGATAGCCCTCAATGCAAAGGCTCTAGACGCAAATATTGGTGTGAGAGCTAATTCAATCAAGGAAACACCTCATGTTGGTGAAGGGCATATTGAAGAAGAATCAGCCGAGTGGTTCTTGTGGGAGAACAACTCCATTTGGCTCACTAACTTCACACACCATCAGGCTTCCAAGCAGCTCTCAAGGAAACTCAGTTTTCACACTCTATGCTTAGTGCCCTTTGTGTGCCTAGGACTTAAATGAACCATGGTCAGCATCCCACACAAACGAATGCTCCACATGCGGGTTTCACGTGCCACCAACTCCACATTCACTACGGAACTTCAGCGCCACAGCCGTTTTCAGATAGCTCTCAATGCAAAGGCTCTAGACGCAAATATTGGTGTGAGAGCTAATTCAATCAAGTGAAACACTGCATGTTGGTGAAGGGCATATTGAAGAAGAATCAGCCAAGTGGTTCTTGTGGGAGAACAACCTCCATTTGGCTCACTAACTTCACACACCATCAGGCTTCCAAGCAGCTCTCAAGGAAACTCAGTTTTCACACTCTATGCTTAGTGCCCTTTGTGTGCCTAGGACTGAAATGAAGCTTGGTGAAGATCCCACACAAACGAATGCTTCACATGCGGGTTTCACATGCCACCAACTCCACATTCAGCAGGCAACTTCAGCGCCACAGCCGTTTTCCAGATAGCTCGCAATGCCAAGGCTCTAGACGCAAATATTCGGTGTGAGAGCTAATTCAATCAAGGAAACACTGCATGTTGGTGAAGGGCATATTGAAGAAGGATCAGCCGAGTGGTTCTTGTGGGAGAACAACTCCATTTGGCTCACTAACTTCACACACCATCAGGCTTAAAAGCAGCTCTCAAGGAAACTCAGTTTTCACACTCTATGCTTAGTGCCCTTTGAGTGCATTATCTAGGAATGAACCTGGTAGAGCATCCCACACAAACGAATGCTCCACATGCGGGTTTCACATGCCACCAACTCCACATTCACAGGCAACTTCAGCGCCACAGCCGTTTTCAGATAGCCCTCAATGCAAAGGCTCTAGACGCAAATATTGGTGTGAGAGCTAATTCAATCAAGGAAACACTGCATGTTGGTGAAGGGCATATTGAAGAAGGATCAGCCGAGTGGTTCTTGTGGGAGAACAACTCCATTTGGCTCACTAACTTCACACACCATCAGGCTTCCAAGCAGCTCTCAAGGAAACTCAGTTTTCACACTCTATGCTTAGTGCCCTTTGAGTGCATTATCTAGGAATGAACCTGGTAGAGCATCCCACACAAACGAATGCTCCACATGCGGGTTTCACATGCCACCAACTCCACATTCAGAGGCAACTTCAGAGCCACAGCCGTTTTCAGATAGTCCTCAATGCAAAGGCTCTAGACGCAAATATTGGTGTGAGAGCTAATTCAATCAAGGAAACACTGCATGTTGGTGAAGGGCATATTGAAGAAGGATCAGCCGAGTGGTTCTTGTGGGAGAACAACTCCATTTGGCTCACTAACTTCACACACCATCAGGCTTCCAAGCAGCTCTCAAGGAAACTCAGTTTTCACACTCTATGCTTAGTGCCCTTCGTGTGCCTAGGACTGAAATGAAGCTTGGTGAGCATCCCACACAAACGAATGCTCCACATGCGGGTTTCACATGCCACCAACTCCACATTCACAGGCACCTTCAGCGCCACAGCCGTTTTCAGATAGCCCTCAATGCAAAGGCTCTAGACGCAAATATTGGTGTGAGAGCTAATTCAATCAAGGAAACACTGCATGTTGGTGAAGGGCATATTGAAGAAGGATCAGCCGAGTGGTTCTTGTGGGAGAACAACTCCATTTGGCTCACTAACTTCACACACCATCAGACTTCCAAGCAGCTCTCAAGGAAACTCAGTTTTCACACTCTATGCTTAGTGCCCTTTGAGTGCATTATCTAGGAATGAACCTGGTAGAGCATCCCACACAAACGAATGCTCTACATGCGGGTTTCACATGCCACCAACTCCACATTCACAGGCAACTTCAGCGCCACAGCCGTTTTCAGATAGCCCTCAATGCAAAGGCTCTAGACGCAAATATTGGTGTGAGAGCTAATTCAATCAAGGAAACACTGCATGTTGGTGAAGGGCATATTGAAGAAGGATCAGCCGAGTGGTTCTTGTGGGAGAACAACTCCATTTGGCTCACTAACTTCACACACCATCAGGCTTCCAAGCAGCTCTCAAGGAAACTCAGTTTTCACACTCTATGCTTAGTGCCCTTTGAGTGCCTAGGACTGAAATGATGCTTGGTCAGCATCCCACACAAACGAATGCTCCACATGCGGGTTTCACATGCCACCAACTCCACATTCACAGGCAACTTCAGCGCCACAGCCGTTTTCAGATAGCCCTCAATGCAAAGGCTCAAGACGCAAATATTGGTGTGAGAGCTAATTCAATCAAGGAAACACTGCATGTTGGTGAAGGGCATATTGAAGAAGGATCAGCCGAGTGGTTCTTGTGGGAGAACAACTCCATTTGGCTCACTAACTTCACACACCATCAGGCTTCCAAGCAGCTCTCAAGGAAACTCAGTTTTCACACTCTATGCTTAGTGCCCTTTAAGTGCATTATCTAGGAATGAACCTGGTAGAGCATCCCACACAAACGAATGCTCCACATGCGGGTTTCACATGCCACCAACTCCACATTCTCAGGCAACTTCAGCGCCACAGCCGTTTTCAGATAGCCCTCAATGCAAGGGCTCTAGACGCAAATATTGGTGTGAGAGCTAATTCAATCAAGGAAACACTGCATGTTGGTGAAGGGCATATTGAAGAAGGATCAGCCGAGTGGTTCTTGTGGGAGAACAACTCCATTTGGCTCACTAACTTCACACACCATTAGGCTTCCAAGCAGCTCTCAAGGAAACTCAGTTTTCACACTCTATGCTTAGTGCCCTTTGAGTGGCTAGGACTGAAATGAAGGTTGGTGAGCATCCCACACAAACGAATGCTCCACATGCGGGTTTCACATGCCACCAACTCCACATTCACAGGCAACTTCAGCGCCACAGCCGTTTTCAGATAGCTCGCAATGCAAAGGCTCTAGACGCAAATATTGGTGTGAGAGCTAATTCAATCAAGGAAACACTGCATGTTGGTGAAGGGCATATTGAAGAAGGATCAGCCGAGTGGTTCTTGTGGGAGAACAACTCCATTTGGCTCACTAACTTCACACACCATCAGGCTTCCAAGCAGCTCTCAAGGAAACTCAGTTTTCACACTCTATGCTTAGTGCCCTTTGAGTGCATTATCTAGGAATGAACCTGGTAGAGCATCCCACACAAACGAATGCTCCACATGCGGGTTTCACATGCCACCAACTCCACATTCACAGGCAACTTCAGAGCCACAGCCGTTTTCAGATGGTCCTTAATGCAAAGGCTCTAGATGCAAATATTGGTGTGAGAGCTAATTCAATCAAGGAAACACTGCATGTTGGTGAAGGGCATATTGAAGAAGAATCAGCCGAGTGGTTCTTGTGGGAGAACAACTCCATTTGGCTCACTAACTTCACACACCATCAGGCTTCCAAGCAGCTCTCAAGGAAACTCAGTTTTCACACTCTATGCTTAGTGCCCTTTGTGTGCCTAGGACTTAAATGAACCTGGGTCAGCATCCCACACAAACGAATGCTCCACATGCGGGTTTCACATGCCACCAACTCCACATTCACAGGCAACTTCAGCGCCACAGCCGTTTTCAGATAGCTCGCAATGCAAAGGCTCTAGACGCAAATATTGGTGTGAGAGCTAATTCAATCAAGGAAACACTGCATGTTGGTGAAGGGCATATTGAAGAAGGATCAGCCGAGTGGTTCTTGTGGGAGAACAACTCCATTTGGCTCACTAACTTCACACACCATCAGGCTTCCAAGCAGCTCTCAAGGAAACTCAGTTTTCACACTCTATGCTTAGTGCCCTTTTAGTGCATTATCTAGGAATGAACCTGGTAGAGCATCCCACACAAACGAATGCTCCACATGCGGGTTTCACATGCCACCAACTCCACATTCACAGGCAACTTCAGCGCCACAGCCGTTTTCAGATAGCCCTCAATGCAAAGGCTCAAGACGCAAATATTGGTGTGAGAGCTAATTCAATCAAGGAAACACTGCATGTTGGTGAAGGGCATATTGAAGAAGGATCAGCCGAGTGGTTCTTGTGGGAGAACAACTCCATTTGGCTCACTAACTTCACACACCATCAGGCTTCCAAGCAGCTCTCAAGGAAACTCAGTTTTCACACTCTATGCTTAGTGCCCTTTGAGTGCATTATCTAGGAATGAACCTGGTAGAGCATCCCACACAAACGAATGCTCCACATGTGGGTTTCACATGCCACCAACTCCACATTCACAGGCAACTTCAGCGCCACAGCCGTTTTCAGATAGCCCTCAATGCAAAGGCTCTAGACACAAATATTGGTGTGAGAGCTAATTCAATCAAGGAAACACTGCATGTTGGTGAAGGGCATATTGAAGAAGAATCAGCCGAGTGGTTCTTGTGGGAGAACAACTCCATTTGGCTCACTAACTTCACACACCATCAGGCTTCCAAGCAGCTCTCAAGGAAACTCAGTTTTCACACTCTATGCTTAGTGCCCTTTGAGTACATTATCTAGGAATGAACCTGGTAGAGCATCCCACACAAACGAATGCTCCACATGCGGGTTTCACATGCCACCAACTCCACATTCACAGGCAACTTCAGCGCCACAGCCGTTTTCAGATAGCCCTCAATGCAAAGGCTCTAGACGCAAATATTGGTGTGAGAGCTAATTCAATCAAGGAAACACTGCATGTTGGTGAAGGGCATATTGAAGAAGAATCAGCCGAGTGGTTCTTGTGGGAGAACAACTCCATTTGGCTCACTAACTTCACACACCATCAGGCTTCCAAGCAGCTCTCAAGGAAACTCAGTTTTCACACTCTATGCTTAGTGCCCTTTGTGTGCCTAGGACTTAAATGAGCCTTGGTCAGCATCCCGCACAAACGAATGCTCCACTTGCGGGTTTCACATGCCACCAACTCCACATTCACAGGGAACTTCAGCGCCACAGCCGTTTTCAGATAGCCCTCAATGCAAAGGCTCTAGACGCAAATATTGGTGTGAGAGCTAATTCAATCAAGGAAACACTGCATGTTGGTGAAGGGCATATTGAAGAAGGATCAGCCGAGTGGTTCTTGTGGGAGAACAACTCCATTTGCCTCACTAACGTCACACACCATCAGGCTTCCAAGCAGCTCTCAAGGAAACTCAGTTTTCACACTCTATGCTTAGTGCCCTTTGAGTGCATTATCTAGGAATGAACCTGGTAGAGCATCCCACACAAACGAATGCTCCACATGCGGGTTTCACATGCCACCAACTCCACATTCACAGGCAACTTCAGCGCCACAGCCGTTTTCAGATATCCCTCAATGCAAAGGCTCTATACGCAAATATTGGTGTGAGAGCTAATTCAATCAAGGAAACACTGCATGTTGGTGAAGGGCATATTGAAGAAGAATCAGCCGAGTGGTTCTTGTGGGAGAACAACTCCATTTGGCTCACTAACTTCACACACCATCAGGCTTCCAAGCAGCTCTCAAGGAAACTCAATTTTCACACTCTATGCTTAGTGCCCTTTGAGTGCATTATCTAGGAATGAACCTGGTAGAGCATCCCACACAAACGAATGCTCCACATGCGGGTTTCACATGCCACCAACTCCACATTCACAGGCAACTTCAGCGCCACAGCCATTTTCAGATAGCCCTCAATGCAAAGGCTCTAGACGCAAATATTGGTGTGAGAGCTAATTCAATCAAGGAAACACTGCATGTTGGTGAAGGGCATATTGAAGAAGAATCAGCCGAGTGGTTCTTGTGGGAGAACAACTCCATTTGGCTCACTAACTTCACACACCATCAGGCTTCCAAGCAGCTCTCAAGGAAACTCAGTTTTCACACTCTATGCTTAGTGCCCTTTGTGTGCCTAGGACTGAAATGAAGCTTGGTGAAGATCCCACACAAACGAATGCTCCACATGCGGGTTTCACATGCCACCAACTCCACATTCACAGGCAACTTCAGCGCCACAGCCGTTTTCAGATAGCTCTCAATGCAAAGACTCTAGACGCAAATATTGGTGTGAGAGCTAATTCAATCAAGGAAACACTGCATGTTGGTGAAGGGCATATTGAAGAAGAATCAGCCGAGTGGTTCTTCTGGGAGAACAACTCCATTTGGCTCACTAACTTCACACACCATCAGGCTTCCAAGCAGCTCTCAAGGAAACTCAGTTTTCACACTCTATGCTTAGTGCCCTTTGTGTGCCTAGGACTTAAATGAACCATGGTCAGCATCCCACACAAACGAATGCTCCACATGCGGGTTTCACATGCCACCAACTCCACATTCACAGGGAACTTCAGCGCCACAGCCGTTTTCAGATAGCTCTCAATGCAAAGGCTCTAGACGCAAATATTGGTGTGAGAGCTAATTCAATCAAGGAAACACTGCATGTTGGTGAAGGGCATATTGAAGAAGGATCAGCCGAGTGGTTCTTGTGGGAGAACAACTCCATTTGGCTCACTAACTTCACACACCATCAGGCTTCCAAGCAGCTCTCAAGGAAACTCAGTTTTCACACTCTATGCTTAGTGCCCTTTGAGTGCATTATCTAGGAATGAACCTGGTAGAGCATCCCACACAAACGAATGCTCCACATGCGGGTTTCACATGCCACCAACTCCACATTCACAGGCAACTTCAGCGCCACAGCCGTTTTCAGATAGCTCGCAATGCAAAGGCTCTAGACGCAAATATTGGTGTGAGAGCTAATTCAATCAAGGAAACACTGCATGTTGGTGAAGGGCATATTGAAGAAGGATCAGCCGAGTGGTTCTTGTGGGAGAACAACTCCATTTGGCTCACTAACTTCACACACCATCAGGCTTCCAAGCAGCTCTCAAGGAAACTCAGTTTTCACACTCTATGCTTAGTGCCCTTTGTGTGCCTAGGACTGAAATGAAGCTTGGTGAGCATCCCACACAAACGAATGCTCCACATGCGGGTTTCACATGCCACCAACTCCACATTCACAGGCAACTTCAGCGCCACAGCCGTTTTCAGATAGCTCGCAATGCAAAGGCTCTAGACGCAAATATTGGTGTGAGAGCTAATTCAATCAAGGAAACACTGCATGTTGGTGAAGGGCATATTGAAGAAGGATCAGCCGAGTGGTTCTTGTGGGAGAACAACTCCATTTGGCTCACTAACTTCACACACCATCAGGCTTCCAAGCAGCTCTCAAGGAAACTCAGTTTTCACACTCTATGCTTAGTGCCCTTTGAGTGCATTATCTAGGAATGAACCTGGTAGAGCATCCCACACAAACGAATGCTCCACATGCGGATTTCACATGCCACCAACTCCACATTCACAGGCAACTTCAGCGCCACAGCCGTTTTCAGATAGCCCTCAATGCAAAGGCTCTATACGCAAATATTGGTGTGAGAGCTAATTCAATCAAGGAAACACTGCATGTTGGTGAAGGGCATATTGAAGAAGGATCAGCCGAGTGGTTCTTGTGGGAGAACAACTCCATTTGGCTCACTAACTTCACACACCATCAGGCTTCCAAGCAGCTCTCAAGGAAACTCAGTTTTCACACTCTATGCTTAGTGCCCTTTGTGTGCCTAGGACTGAAATGAAGCTTGGTGAGCATCCCACACAAACGAATGCTCCACATGCGGGTTTCACATGCCACCAACTCCACATACACAGGCAACTTCAGCGCCACAGCCGTTTTCAGATAGCCCTCAATGCAAAGGCTCTAGACGCAAATATTGGTGTGAGAGCTAATTCAATCAAGGAAACACTGCATGTTGGTGAAGGGCATATTGAAGAAGGATCAGCCGAGTGGTTCTTGTGGGAGAACAACTCCATTTGGCTCACTAACTTCACACACCATCAGGCTTCCAAGCAGCTCTCAAGGAAACTCAGTTTTCACACTCTATGCTTAGTGCCCTTTGAGTGCATTATCTAGGAATGAACCTGGTAGAGCATCCCACACAAACGAATGCTCCACATGCGGGTTTCACATGCCACCAACTCCACATTCACAGGCAACTTCAGCGCCACAGCCGTTTTCAGATAGCCCTCAATGCAAAGGCTCTAGACGCAAATATTGGTGTGAGAGCTAATTCAATCAAGGAAACACTGCATGTTGGTGAAGGGCATATTGAAGAAGAATCAGCCGAGTGGTTCTTGTGGGAGAACAACTCCATTTGGCTCACTAACTTCACACACCATCAGGCTTCCAAGCAGCTCTCAAGGAAACTCAGTTTTCACACTCTATGCTTAGTGCCCTTTGTGTGCCTAGGACTGAAATGAAGCTTGGTGAAGATCCCACACAAACGAATGCTCCACATGCGGGTTTCACATGCCACCAACTCCACATTCACAGGCAACTTCAGCGCCACAGCCGTTTTCAGATAGCTCTCAATGCAAAGACTCTAGACGCAAATATTGGTGTGAGAGCTAATTCAATCAAGGAAACACTGCATGTTGGTGAAGGGCATATTGAAGAAGAATCAGCCGAGTGGTTCTTCTGGGAGAACAACTCCATTTGGCTCACTAACTTCACACACCATCAGGCTTCCAAGCAGCTCTCAAGGAAACTCAGTTTTCACACTCTATGCTTAGTGCCCTTTGTGTGCCTAGGACTTAAATGAACCATGGTCAGCATCCCACACAAACGAATGCTCCACATGCGGGTTTCACATGCCACCAACTCCACATTCACAGGGAACTTCAGCGCCACAGCCGTTTTCAGATAGCTCTCAATGCAAAGGCTCTAGACGCAAATATTGGTGTGAGAGCTAATTCAATCAAGGAAACACTGCATGTTGGTGAAGGGCATATTGAAGAAGGATCAGCCGAGTGGTTCTTGTGGGAGAACAACTCCATTTGGCTCACTAACTTCACACACCATCAGGCTTCCAAGCAGCTCTCAAGGAAACTCAGTTTTCACACTCTATGCTTAGTGCCCTTTGAGTGCATTATCTAGGAATGAACCTGGTAGAGCATCCCACACAAACGAATGCTCCACATGCGGGTTTCACATGCCACCAACTCCACATTCACAGGCAACTTCAGCGCCACAGCCGTTTTCAGATAGCTCGCAATGCAAAGGCTCTAGACGCAAATATTGGTGTGAGAGCTAATTCAATCAAGGAAACACTGCATGTTGGTGAAGGGCATATTGAAGAAGGATCAGCCGAGTGGTTCTTGTGGGAGAACAACTCCATTTGGCTCACTAACTTCACATACCATCAGGCTTCCAAGCAGCTCTCAAGGAAACTCAGTTTTCACACTCTATGCTTAGTGTTCTTTGTGTGCCTAGGACTGAAATGAAGCTTGGTGAGCATCCCACACAAACGAATGCTCCACATGCGGGTTTCACATGCCACCAACTCCACATTCACAGGCAACTTCAGCGCCACAGCCGTTTTCAGATAGCTCGCAATGCAAAGGCTCTAGACGCAAATATTGGTGTGAGAGCTAATTCAATCAAGGAAACACTGCATGTTGGTGAAGGGCATATTGAAGAAGGATCAGCCGAGTGGTTCTTGTGGGAGAACAACTCCATTTGGCTCACTAACTTCACACACCATCAGGCTTCCAAGCAGCTCTCAAGGAAACTCAGTTTTCACACTCTATGCTTAGTGCCCTTTGAGTGCATTATCTAGGAATGAACCTGGTAGAGCATCCCACACAAACGAATGCTCCACATGCGGATTTCACATGCCACCAACTCCACATTCACAGGCAACTTCAGCGCCACAGCCGTTTTCAGATAGCCCTCAATGCAAAGGCTCTATACGCAAATATTGGTGTGAGAGCTAATTCAATCAAGGAAACACTGCATGTTGGTGAAGGGCATATTGAAGAAGAATCAGCCGAGTGGTTCTTGTGGGAGAACAACTCCATTTGGCTCACTAACTTCACACACCATCAGGCTTCCAAGCAGCTCTCAAGGAAACTCAGTTTTCACACTCTATGCTTAGTTCCCTTTGTGTGCCTAGGACTGAAATGAAGCTTGGTGAGCATCCCACACAAACGAATGCTCCACATGCGGGTTTCACATGCCACCAACTCCACATACACAGGCAACTTCAGCGCCACAGCCGTTTTCAGATAGCCCTCAATGCAAAGGCTCTAGACGCAAATATTGGTGTGAGAGCTAATTCAATCAAGGAAACACTGCATGTTGGTGAAGGGCATATTGAAGAAGGATCAGCCGAGTGGTTCTTGTGGGAGAACAACTCCATTTGGCTCACTAACTTCACACACCATCAGGCTTCCAAGCAGCTCTCAAGGAAACTCAGTTTTCACACTCTATGCTTAGTGCCCTTTGTGTGCCTAGGACTGAAATGAAGCTTGGTGAGCATCCCACACAAACGAATGCTCCACATGCGGGTTTCACATGCCACCAACTCCACATTCACAGGCAACTTCAGCGCCACAGCCGCTTTCAGATAGCTCGCAATGCAAAGGCTCTAGACGCAAATATTGGTGTGAGAGCTAATTCAATCAAGGAAACACTGCATGTTGGTGAAGGGCATATTGAAGAAGGATCAGCCGAGTGGTTCTTGTGGGAGAACAACTCCATTTGGCTCACTAACTTCATACACCATCAGGCTTCCAAGCAGCTCTCAAGGAAACTCAGTTTTCACACTCTATGCTTAGTGCCCTTTGAGTGCATTATCTAGGAATGAACCTGGTAGAGCATCGCACACAAACGAATGCTCCACATGCGGGTTTCACATGCCACCAACTCCACATACACAGGCAACTTCAGCGCCACAGCCGTTTTCAGATAGTCCTCAATGCAAAGGCTCTAGACGCAAATATTGGTGTGAGAGCTAATTCAATCAAGGAAACACTGCATGTTGGTGAAGGGCATATTGAAGAAGGATCAGCCGAGTGGTTCTTGTGGGAGAACAACTCCATTTGGCTCACTAACTTCACACACCATCAGGCTTCCAAGCAGCTCTCAAGGAAACTCAGTTTTCACACTCTATGCTTAGTGCCCTTTGAGTGCATTATCTAGGAATGAACCTGGTAGAGCATCCCACACAAACGAATGCTCCACATGCGGGTTTCACATGCCACCAACTCCACATTCACAGGCAACTTCAGCGCCACAGCCGTTTTCAGATAGCCCTCAATGCAAAGGCTCTAGACGCAAATATTGGTGTGAGAGCTAATTCAATCAAGGAAACACTGCATGTTGGTGAAGGGCATATTGAAGAAGGATCAGCCGAGTGGTTCTTGTGGGAGAACAACTCCATTTGGCTCACTAACTTCACACACCATCAGGCTTCCAAGCAGCTCTCAAGGAAACTCAGTTTTCACACTCTATGCTTAGTGCCCTTTGAGTGCATTATCTTGGAATGAACCTGGTAGAGCATCCCACACAAACGAATGCTACACATGCGGGTTTCACATGCCACCAACTCCACATTCACAGGCAACTTCAGCGCCACAGCTGTTTTCAGATAGCCCTCAATGCAAAGGCTCAAGACGCAAATATTGGTGTGAGAGCTAATTCAATCAAGGAAACACTGCATGTTGGTGAAGGGCATATTGAAAAGAATCAGCCGAGTGGTTCTTGTGGGAGAACAACTCCATTTGGCTCACTAACTTCACACACCATCAGGCTTCCAAGCAGCTCTCAAGGAAACTCAGTTTTCACACTCTATGCTTAGTGCCCTTTAAGTGCATTATCTAGGAATGAACCTGGTAGAGCATCCCACACAAACGAATGCTCCACATGCGGGTTTCACATGCCACCAACTCCACATTCTCAGGCAACTTCAGCGCCACAGCCGTTTTCAGATAGCCCTCAATGCAAAGGCTCTAGACGCAAATATTGGTGTGAGAGCTAATTCAATCAAGGAAACACTGCATGTTGGTGAAGGGCATATTGAAGAAGGATCAGCCGAGTGGTTCTTGTGGGAGAACAACTCCATTTGGCTCACTAACTTCACACACCATTAGGCTTCCAAGCAGCTCTCAAGGAAACTCAGTTTTCACACTCTATGCTTAGTGCCCTTTGAGTGGCTAGGACTGAAATGAAGGTTGGTGAGCATCCCACACAAACGAATGCTCCACATGCGGGTTTCACATGCCACCAACTCCACATTCACAGGCAACTTCAGCGCCACAGCCGTTTTCAGATAGCTCGCAATGCAAAGGCTCTAGACGCAAATATTGGTGTGAGAGCTAATTCAATCAAGGAAACACTGCATGTTGGTGAAGGGCATATTGAAGAAGGATCAGCCGAGTGGTTCTTGTGGGAGAACAACTCCATTTGGCTCACTAACTTCACACACCATCAGGCTTCCAAGCAGCTCTCAAGGAAACTCAGTTTTCACACTCTATGCTTAGTGCCCTTTGAGTGCATTATCTAGGAATGAACCTGGTAGAGCATCCCACACAAACGAATGCTCCACATGCGGGTTTCACATGCCACCAACTCCACATTCACAGGCAACTTCAGAGCCACAGCCGTTTTCAGATGGTCCTCAATGCAAAGGCTCTAGACGCAAATATTGGTGTGAGAGCTAATTCAATCAAGGAAACACTGCATGTTGGTGAAGGGCATATTGAAGAAGAATCAGCCGAGTGGTTCTTGTGGGAGAACAACTCCATTTGGCTCACTAACTTCACACACCATCAGGCTTCCAAGCAGCTCTCAAGGAAACTCAGTTTTCACACTCTATGCTTAGTGCCCTTTGTGTGCCTAGGACTTAAATGAACCATGGTCAGCATCCCACACAAACGAATGCTCCACATGCGGGTTTCACATGCCACCAACTCCACATTCACAAGCAACTTCAGCGCCACAGCCGTTTTCAGATAGCTCGCAATGCAAAGGCTCTAGACGCAAATATTGGTGTGAGAGCTAATTCAATCAAGGAAACACTGCATGTTGGTGAAGGGCATATTGAAGAAGGATCAGCCGAGTGGTTCTTGTGGGAGAACAACTCCATTTGGCTCACTAACTTCACACACCATCAGGCTTCCAAGCAGCTCTCAAGGAAACTCAGTTTTCACACTCTATGCTTAGTGCCCTTTTAGTGCATTATCTAGGAATGAACCTGGTAGAGCATCCCACACAAACGAATGCTCCACATGCGGGTTTCACATGCCACCAACTCCACATTCACAGGCAACTTCAGCGCCACAGCCGTTTTCAGATAGCCCTCAATGCAAAGGCTCAAGACGCAAATATTGGTGTGAGAGCTAATTCAATCAAGGAAACACTGCATGTTGGTGAAGGGCATATTGAAGAAGGATCAGCCGAGTGGTTCTTGTGGGAGAACAACTCCATTTGGCTCACTAACTTCACACACCATCAGGCTTCCAAGCAGCTCTCAAGGAAACTCAGTTTTCACACTCTATGCTTAGTGCCCTTTGAGTGCATTATCTAGGAATGAACCTGGTAGAGCATCCCACACAAACGAATGCTCCACATGTGGGTTTCACATGCCACCAACTCCACATTCACAGGCAACTTCAGCGCCACAGCCGTTTTCAGATAGCCCTCAATGCAAAGGCTCTAGACGCAAATATTGGTGTGAGAGCTAATTCAATCAAGGAAACACTGCATGTTGGTGAAGGGCATATTGAAGAAGAATCAGCCGAGTGGTTCTTGTGGGAGAACAACTCCATTTGGCTCACTAACTTCACACACCATCAGGCTTCCAAGCAGCTCTCAAGGAAACTCAGTTTTCACACTCTATGCTTAGTGCCCTTTGAGTACATTATCTAGGAATGAACCTGGTAGAGCATCCCACACAAACGAATGCTCCACATGCGGGTTTCACATGCCACCAACTCCACATTCACAGGCAACTTCAGCGCCACAGCCGTTTTCAGATAGCCCTCAATGCAAAGGCTCTAGACGCAAATATTGGTGTGAGAGCTAATTCAATCAAGGAAACACTGCATGTTGGTGAAGGGCATATTGAAGAAGAATCAGCCGAGTGGTTCTTGTGGGAGAACAACTCCATTTGGCTCACTAACTTCACACACCATCAGGCTTCCAAGCAGCTCTCAAGGAAACTCAGTTTTCACACTCTATGCTTAGTGCCCTTTGTGTGCCTAGGACTTAAATGAGCCTTGGTCAGCATCCCGCACAAACGAATGCTCCACTTGCGGGTTTCACATGCCACCAACTCCACATTCACAGGCAACTTCAGCGCCACAGCCGTTTTCAGATAGCCCTCAATGCAAAGGCTCTAGACGCAAATATTGGTGTGAGAGCTAATTCAATCAAGGAAACACTGCATGTTGGTGAAGGGCATATTGAAGAAGGATCAGCCGAGTGGTTCTTGTGGGAGAACAACTCCATTTGGCTCACTAACTTCACACACCATCAGGCTTCCAAGCAGCTCTCAAGGAAACTCAGTTTTCACACTCTATGCTTAGTGCCCTTTGAGTGCATTATCTAGGAATGAACCTGGTAGAGCATCCCACACAAACGAATGCTCCACATGCGGGTTTCACATGCCACCAACTCCACATTCACAGGCAACTTCAGCGCCACAGCCGTTTTCAGATAGCCCTCAATGCAAAGGCTCTAGACGCAAATATTGGTGTGAGAGCTAATTCAATCAAGGAAACACTGCATGTTGGTGAAGGGCATATTGAAGAAGGATCAGCCGAGTGGTTCTTGTGGGAGAACAACTCCATTTGGCTCACTAACTTCACACACCATCAGGCTTCCAAGCAGCTCTCAAGGAAACTCAGTTTTCACACTCTATGCTTAGTGTTCTTTGTGTGCCTAGGACTGAAATGAAGCTTGGTGAGCATCCCACACAAACGAATGCTCCACATGCGGGTTTCACATGCCACCAACTCCACATTCACAGGCAACTTCAGCGCCACAGCCGTTTTCAGATAGCTCGCAATGCAAAGGCTCTAGACGCAAATATTGGTGTGAGAGCTAATTCAATCAAGGAAACACTGCATGTTGGTGAAGGGCATATTGAAGAAGGATCAGCCGAGTGGTTCTTGTGGGAGAACAACTCCATTTGGCTCACTAACTTCACACACCATCAGGCTTCCAAGCAGCTCTCAAGGAAACTCAGTTTTCACACTCTATGCTTAGTGCCCTTTGAGTGCATTATCTAGGAATGAACCTGGTAGAGCATCCCACACAAACGAATGCTCCACATGCGGATTTCACATGCCACCAACTCCACATTCACAGGCAACTTCAGCGCCACAGCCGTTTTCAGATAGCCCTCAATGCAAAGGCTCTATACGCAAATATTGGTGTGAGAGCTAATTCAATCAAGGAAACACTGCATGTTGGTGAAGGGCATATTGAAGAAGAATCAGCCGAGTGGTTCTTGTGGGAGAACAACTCCATTTGGCTCACTAACTTCACACACCATCAGGCTTCCAAGCAGCTCTCAAGGAAACTCAGTTTTCACACTCTATGCTTAGTGCCCTTTGTGTGCCTAGGACTGAAATGAAGCTTGGTGAGCATCCCACACAAACGAATGCTCCACATGCGGGTTTCACATGCCACCAACTCCACATTCACAGGCAACTTCAGCGCCACAGCCGCTTTCAGATAGCTCGCAATGCAAAGGCTCTAGACGCAAATATTGGTGTGAGAGCTAATTCAATCAAGGAAACACTGCATGTTGGTGAAGGGCATATTGAAGAAGGATCAGCCGAGTGGTTCTTGTGGGAGAACAACTCCATTTGGCTCACTAACTTCATACACCATCAGGCTTCCAAGCAGCTCTCAAGGAAACTCAGTTTTCACACTCTATGCTTAGTGCCCTTTGAGTGCATTATCTAGGAATGAACCTGGTAGAGCATCGCACACAAACGAATGCTCCACATGCGGGTTTCACATGCCACCAACTCCACATACACAGGCAACTTCAGCGCCACAGCCGTTTTCAGATAGCCCTCAATGCAAAGGCTCTAGACGCAAATATTGGTGTGAGAGCTAATTCAATCAAGGAAACACTGCATGTTGGTGAAGGGCATATTGAAGAAGGATCAGCCGAGTGGTTCTTGTGGGAGAACAACTCCATTTGGCTCACTAACTTCACACACCATCCGGCTTCCAAGCAGCTCTCAAGGAAACTCAGTTTTCACACTCTATGCTTAGTGCCCTTTGAGTGCATTATCTAGGAATGAACCTGGTAGAGCATCCCACACAAACGAATGCTCCACATGCGGGTTTCACATGCCACCAACTCCACATTCACAGGCAACTTCAGCGCCACAGCCGTTTTCAGATAGCCCTCAATGCAAAGGCTCTAGACGCAAATATTGGTGTGAGAGCTAATTCAATCAAGGAAACACTGCATGTTGGTGAAGGGCATATTGAAGAAGGATCAGCCGAGTGGTTCTTGTGGGAGAACAACTCCATTTGGCTCACTAACTTCACACACCATCAGGCTTCCAAGCAGCTCTCAAGGAAACTCAGTTTTCACACTCTATGCTTAGTGCCCTTTGTATGCCTAGGACTGAAATGAAGCTTGGTGAGCATCCCACACAAACGAATGCTCCACATGCGGGTTTCACATGCCACCAACTCCACATTCACAGGCACCTTCAGCGCCACAGCCGTTTTCAGATAGCCCTCAATGCAAAGGCTCTAGACGCAAATATTGGTGTGAGAGCTAATTCAATCAAGGAAACACTGCATGTTGGTGAAGGGCATATTGAAGAAGGATCAGCCGAGTGGTTCTTGTGGGAGAACAACTCCATTTGGCTCACTAACTTCACACACCATCAGGCTTCCAAGCAGCTCTCAAGGAAACTCAGTTTTCACACTCTATGCTTAGTGCCCTTTGAGTGCATTATCTAGGAATGAACCTGGTAGAGCATCCCACACAAACGAATGCTCCACATGCGGGTTTCACATGCCACCAACTCCACATTCACAGGCAACTTCAGCGCCACAGCCGTTTTCAGATAGCCCTCAATGCAAAGGCTCTAGACGCAAATATTGGTGTGAGAGCTAATTCAATCAAGGAAACACTGCATGTTGGTGAAGGGCATATTGAAGAAGGATCAGCCGAGTGGTTCTTGTGGGAGAACAACTCCATTTGGCTCACTAACTTCACACACCATCAGGCTTCCAAGCAGCTCTCAAGGAAACTCAGTTTTCACACTCTATGCTTAGTGCCCTTTGAGTGCATTATCTAGGAATGAACCTGGTAGAGCATCCCACACAAACGAATGCTCCACATGCGGGTTTCACATGCCACCAACTCCACATTCACAGGCAACTTCAGAGCCACAGCCGTTTTCAGATAGCCCTCAATGCAAAGGCTCTAGACGCAAATATTGGTGTGAGAGCTAATTCAATCAAGGAAACACTGCATGTTGGTGAAGGGCATATTGAAGAAGGATCAGCCGAGTGGTTCTTGGGGGAGAACAACTCCATTTGGCTCACTAACTTCACACACCATCAGGCTTCCAAGCAGCTCTCAAGGAAACTCAGTTTTCACACTCTATGCTTAGTGCCCTTTGTGTGCCTAGGACTGAAATGAAGCTTGGTGAGCATCCCACACAAACGAATGCTCCACATGCGGGTTTCACATGCCACCAACTCCACATTCACAGGCACCTTCAGCGCCACAGCCGTTTTCAGATAGCCCTCAATGCAAAGGCTCTAGACGCAAATATTGGTGTGAGAGCTAATTCAATCAAGGAAACACTGCATGTTGGTGAAGGGCATATTGAAGAAGGATCAGCCGAGTGGTTCTTGTGGGAGAACAACTCCATTTGGCTCACTAACTTCACACACCATCAGGCTTCCAAGCAGCTCTCAAGGAAACTCAGTTTTCACACTCTAAGCTTAGTGCCCTGTGAGTGCATTATCTAGGAATGAACCTGGTAGAGCATCCCACACAAACGAATGCTCTACATGCGGGTTTCACATGCCACCAACTCCACATTCACAGGCAACTTCAGCGCCACAGCCGTTTTCAGATAGCCCTCAATGCAAAGGCTCTAGACGCAAATATTGGTGTGAGAGCTAATTCAATCAAGGAAACACTGCATGTTGGTGAAGGGCATATTGAAGAAGGATCAGCCGAGTGGTTCTTGTGGGAGAACAACTCCATTTGGCTCACTAACTTCACACACCATCAGGCTTCCAAGCAGCTCTCAAGGAAACTCAGTTTTCACACTCTATGCTTAGTGCCCTTTGAGTGCCTAGGACTGAAATGATGCTTGGTCAGCATCCCACACAAACGAATGCTCCACATGCGGGTTTCACATGCCACCAACTCCACATTCACAGGCAACTTCAGCGCCACAGCCGTTTTCAGATAGCCCTCAATGCAAAGGCTCAAGACGCAAATATTGGTGTGAGAGCTAATTCAATCAAGGAAACACTGCATGTTGGTGAAGGGCATATTGAAGAAGGATCAGCCGAGTGGTTCTTGTGGGAGAACAACTCCATTTGGCTCACTAACTTCACACACCATCAGGCTTCCAAGCAGCTCTCAAGGAAACTCAGTTTTCACACTCTATGCTTAGTGCCCTTTGAGTGCATTATCTTGGAATGAACCTGGTAGAGCATCCCACACAAACGAATGCTACACATGCGGGTTTCACATGCCACCAACTCCACATTCACAGGCAACTTCAGCGCCACAGCTGTTTTCAGATAGCCCTCAATGCAAAGGCTCAAGACGCAAATATTGGTGTGAGAGCTAATTCAATCAAGGAAACACTGCATGTTGGTGAAGGGCATATTGAAAAGAATCAGCCGAGTGGTTCTTGTGGGAGAACAACTCCATTTGGCTCACTAACTTCACACACCATCAGGCTTCCAAGCAGCTCTCAAGGAAACTCAGTTTTCACACTCTATGCTTAGTGCCCTTTAAGTGCATTATCTAGGAATGAACCTGGTAGAGCATCCCACACAAACGAATGCTCCACATGCGGGTTTCACATGCCACCAACTCCACATTCTCAGGCAACTTCAGCGCCACAGCCGTTTTCAGATAGCCCTCAATGCAAGGGCTCTAGACGCAAATATTGGTGTGAGAGCTAATTCAATCAAGGAAACACTGCATGTTGGTGAAGGGCATATTGAAGAAGGATCAGCCGAGTGGTTCTTGTGGGAGAACAACTCCATTTGGCTCACTAACTTCACACACCATTAGGCTTCCAAGCAGCTCTCAAGGAAACTCAGTTTTCACACTCTATGCTTAGTGCCCTTTGAGTGGCTAGGACTGAAATGAAGGTTGGTGAGCATCCCACACAAACGAATGCTCCACATGCGGGTTTCACATGCCACCAACTCCACATTCACAGGCAACTTCAGCGCCACAGCCGTTTTCAGATAGCTCGCAATGCAAAGGCTCTAGACGCAAATATTGGTGTGAGAGCTAATTCAATCAAGGAAACACTGCATGTTGGTGAAGGGCATATTGAAGAAGGATCAGCCGAGTGGTTCTTGTGGGAGAACAACTCCATTTGGCTCACTAACTTCACACACCATCAGGCTTCCAAGCAGCTCTCAAGGAAACTCAGTTTTCACACTCTATGCTTAGTGCCCTTTGAGTGCATTATCTAGGAATGAACCTGGTAGAGCATCCCACACAAACGAATGCTCCACATGCGGGTTTCACATGCCACCAACTCCACATTCACAGGCAACTTCAGAGCCACAGCCGTTTTCAGATGGTCCTCAATGCAAAGGCTCTAGACGCAAATATTGGTGTGAGAGCTAATTCAATCAAGGAAACACTGCATGTTGGTGAAGGGCATATTGAAGAAGAATCAGCCGAGTGGTTCTTGTGGGAGAACAACTCCATTTGGCTCACTAACTTCACACACCATCAGGCTTCCAAGCAGCTCTCAAGGAAACTCAGTTTTCACACTCTATGCTTAGTGCCCTTTGTGTGCCTAGGACTTAAATGAACCATGGTCAGCATCCCACACAAACGAATGCTCCACATGCGGGTTTCACATGCCACCAACTCCACATTCACAGGCAACTTCAGCGCCACAGCCGTTTTCAGATAGCTCGCAATGCAAAGGCTCTAGACGCAAATATTGGTGTGAGAGCTAATTCAATCAAGGAAACACTGCATGTTGGTGAAGGGCATATTGAAGAAGGATCAGCCGAGTGGTTCTTGTGGGAGAACAACTCCATTTGGCTCACTAACTTCACACACCATCAGGCTTCCAAGCAGCTCTCAAGGAAACTCAGTTTTCACACTCTATGCTTAGTGCCCTTTGAGTGCATTATCTAGGAATGAACCTGGTAGAGCATCCCACACAAACGAATGCTCCACATGCGGGTTTCACATGCCACCAACTCCACATTCACAGGCAACTTCAGCGCCACAGCCGTTTTCAGATAGCCCTCAATGCAAAGGCTCAAGACGCAAATATTGGTGTGAGAGCTAATTCAATCAAGGAAACACTGCATGTTGGTGAAGGGCATATTGAAGAAGGATCAGCCGAGTGGTTCTTGTGGGAGAACAACTCCATTTGGCTCACTAACTTCACACACCATCAGGCTTCCAAGCAGCTCTCAAGGAAACTCAGTTTTCACACTCTATGCTTAGTGCCCTTTGAGTGCATTATCTAGGAATGAACCTGGTAGAGCATCCCACACAAACGAATGCTCCACATGTGGGTTTCACATGCCACCAACTCCACATTCACAGGCAACTTCAGCGCCACAGCCGTTTTCAGATAGCCCTCAATGCAAAGGCTCTAGACGCAAATATTGGTGTGAGAGCTAATTCAATCAAGGAAACACTGCATGTTGGTGAAGGGCATATTGAAGAAGAATCAGCCGAGTGGTTCTTGTGGGAGAACAACTCCATTTGGCTCACTAACTTCACACACCATCAGGCTTCCAAGCAGCTCTCAAGGAAACTCAGTTTTCACACTCTATGCTTAGTGCCCTTTGAGTACATTATCTAGGAATGAACCTGGTAGAGCATCCCACACAAACGAATGCTCCACATGCGGGTTTCACATGCCACCAACTCCACATTCACAGGCAACTTCAGCGCCACAGCCGTTTTCAGATAGCCCTCAATGCAAAGGCTCTAGACGCAAATATTGGTGTGAGAGCTAATTCAATCAAGGAAACACTGCATGTTGGTGAAGGGCATATTGAAGAAGAATCAGCCGAGTGGTTCTTGTGGGAGAACAACTCCATTTGGCTCACTAACTTCACACACCATCAGGCTTCCAAGCAGCTCTCAAGGAAACTCAGTTTTCACACTCTATGCTTAGTGCCCTTTGTGTGCCTAGGACTTAAATGAGCCTTGGTCAGCATCCCGCACAAACGAATGCTCCACTTGCGGGTTTCACATGCCACCAACTCCACATTCACAGGGAACTTCAGCGCCACAGCCGTTTTCAGATAGCCCTCAATGCAAAGGCTCTAGACGCAAATATTGGTGTGAGAGCTAATTCAATCAAGGAAACACTGCATGTTGGTGAAGGGCATATTGAAGAAGGATCAGCCGAGTGGTTCTTGTGGGAGAACAACTCCATTTGGCTCACTAACTTCACACACCATCAGGCTTCCAAGCAGCTCTCAAGGAAACTCAGTTTTCACACTCTATGCTTAGTGCCCTTTGAGTGCATTATCTAGGAATGAACCTGGTAGAGCATCCCACACAAACGAATGCTCCACATGCGGGTTTCACATGCCACCAACTCCACATTCACAGGCAACTTCAGCGCCACAGCCGTTTTCAGATAGCTCGCAATGCAAAGGCTCTAGACGCAAATATTGGTGTGAGAGCTAATTCAATCAAGGAAACACTGCATGTTGGTGAAGGGCATATTGAAGAAGGATCAGCCGAGTGGTTCTTGTGGGAGAACAACTCCATTTGGCTCACTAACTTCACACACCATCAGGCTTCCAAGCAGCTCTCAAGGAAACTCAGTTTTCACACTCTATGCTTAGTGTTCTTTGTGTGCCTAGGACTGAAATGAAGCTTGGTGAGCATCCCACACAAACGAATGCTCCACATGCGGGTTTCACATGCCACCAACTCCACATTCACAGGCAACTTCAGCGCCACAGCCGTTTTCAGATAGCTCTCAATGCAAAGGCTCTAGACGCAAATATTGGTGTGAGAGCTAATTCAATCAAGGAAACACTGCATGTTGGTGAAGGGCATATTGAAGAAGGATCAGCCGAGTGGTTCTTGTGGGAGAACAACTCCATTTGGCTCACTAACTTCACACACCATCAGGCTTCCAAGCAGCTCTCAAGGAAACTCAGTTTTCACACTCTATGCTTAGTGCCCTTTGAGTGCATTATCTAGGAATGAACCTGGTAGAGCATCCCACACAAACGAATGCTCCACATGCGGATTTCACATGCCACCAACTCCACATTCACAGGCAACTTCAGCGCCACAGCCGTTTTCAGATAGCCCTCAATGCAAAGGCTCTATACGCAAATATTGGTGTGAGAGCTAATTCAATCAAGGAAACACTGCATGTTGGTGAAGGGCATATTGAAGAAGAATCAGCCGAGTGGTTCTTGTGGGAGAACAACTCCATTTGGCTCACTAACTTCACACACCATCAGGCTTCCAAGCAGCTCTCAAGGAAACTCAGTTTTCACACTCTATGCTTAGTGTCCTTTGAGTACATTATCTAGGAATGAACCTGGTAGAGCATCCCACACAAACGAATGCTCCACATGCGGGTTTCACATGTCACCAACTCCACATTCACAGGCAACTTCAGCGCCACAGCCATTTTCAGATAGCCCTCAATGCAAAGGCTCTAGACGCAAATATTGGTGTGAGAGCTAATTCAATCAAGGAAACACTGCATGTTGGTGAAGGGCATATTGAAGAAGAATCAGCCGAGTGGTTCTTGTGGGAGAACAACTCCATTTGGCTCACTAACTTCACACACCATCAGGCTTCCAAGCAGCTCTCAAGGAAACTCAGTTTTCACACTCTATGCTTAGTGCCCTTTGTGTGCCTAGGACTGAAATGAAGCTTGGTGAAGATCCCACACAAAGGAATGCTCCACATGCGGGTTTCACATGCCACCAACTCCACATTCACAGGCAACTTCAGCGCCACAGCCGTTTTCAGATAGCTCTCAATACAAAGGCTCTAGACGCAAATATTGGTGTGAGAGCTAATTCAATCAAGGAAACACTGCATGTTGGTGAAGGGCATATTGAAGAAGAATCAGCCGAGTGGTTCTTGTGGGAGAACAACTCCATTTGGCTCACTAACTTCACACACCATCAGGC
Source organism: Ochotona princeps (assembly GCF_030435755.1). NCBI lineage: Eukaryota > Metazoa > Chordata > Mammalia > Lagomorpha > Ochotonidae > Ochotona > Ochotona princeps. The sequence continues at coordinate 24,801 of NW_026699699.1, forward strand.
TTCCAAGCAGCTCTCAAGGAAACTCAGTTTTCACACTCTATGCTTAGTGCCCTTTCAGTGCCTAGGACTGAAAGGAAGCTTGGTGAGCATCCCACACAAACGAATGCTCCACATGCGGGTTTCACATGCCACCAACTCCACATTCACAGGCAACTTCAGCGCCACAGCCGTTTTCAGATAGCCCTCAATGCAAAGGCTCTAGACGCAAATATTGGTGTGAGAGCTAATTCAATCAAGGAAACACTGCATGTTGGTGAAGAGCATATTGAAGTAGGATCAGCCGAGTGGTTCTTGTGGGAGAACAACTCCATTTGGCTCACTAACCTCACACACCATCAGGCTTCCAAGCAGCTCTCAAGGAAACTCAGTTTTCACACTCTATGCTTAGTGCCCTTTGAGTGCATTATCTAGGAATGAACCTGGTAGAGCATCCCACACAAACGAATGCTCCACATGCGGGTTTCACATGCCACCAACTCCACATTCACAGGCAACTTCAGCGCCACAGCCGTTTTCAGATAGCCCTCAATGCAAAGGCTCTAGACGCAAATATTGGTGTGAGAGCTAATTCAATCAAGGAAACACTGCATGTTGGTGAAGGGCATATTGAAGTAGGATCAGCTGAGTGGTTCTTGTGGGAGAACAACTCCAATTGGCTCACTAACTTCACACACCATCAGGCTTCCAAGCAGCTCTCAAGGAAACTCAGTTTTCACACTCTATGCTTAGTGCCCTTTGAGTGCATTATCTAGGAATGAACCTGGTAGAGCATCCCACACAAACGAATGCTCCACATGCGGGTTTCACATGCCACCAACTTCACATTGACAGGCAACTTCAGCGCCACAGCCGTTTTCAGATATCCCTCAATGCAAAGGCTCTAGACCTAAATATTGGTGTGAGAGCTAATTCAATCAAGGAAACACTGCATGTTGGTGAAGAGCATATTGAAAAAGAATCAGCTGAGTGGTTCTTGTGGGAGAACAACTCCATTTGGCTCACTAACTTCACACACCATCAGGCTTCCAAGCAGCTCTCAAGGAAACTCAGTTTTCACACTCTATGCTTAGTGCCCTTTCAGTGCCTAGGACTGAAAGGAAGCTTGGTGAGCATCCCACACAAACGAATGCTCCACATGCGGGTTTCACATGCCACCAACTCCACATTCACAGGCAACTTCAGCGCCACAGCCGTTTTCAGATAGCCCTCAATGCAAAGGCTCTAGACGCAAATATTGGTGTGAGAGCTAATTCAATCAAGGAAACACTGCATGTTGGTGAAGGGCATACTGAAGAAGAATCAGCCGAGTGGTTCTTGTGGGAGAACAACTCCATTTGGCTCACTAACCTCACACACCATCAGGCTTCCAAGCAGCTCTCAAGGAAACTCAGTTTTCACACTCTATGCTTAGTGCCCTTTGAGTGCCTAGGACTGAAATGAAGCTTGGTGAGCATCCCACACAAACGAATGCTCCACATGCGGGTTTCACATGCCACCAACTCCACATTCACAGGCAACTTCAGCGCCACAGCCGTTTTCAGATAGCCCTCAATGCAAAGGCTCTAGACGCAAATATTGGTGTGAGAGCTAATTCAATCAAGGAAACACTGCATGTTGGTGAAGGGCATACTGAAGAAGAATCAGCCGAGTGGTTCTTGTGGGAGAACAATTCCATTTGGCTCACTAACTTCACACACCATCAGGCTTCCAAGCAGCTCTCAAGGAAACTCAGTTTTCACACTCTATGCTTAGTGCCATTTGAGTGCATTATCTAGTAATGAACCTGGTAGAGCATCCCACACAAACGAATGCTCCACATGCGGGTTTCACATGCCACCAACTCCACATTCACAGGCAACTTCAGCGCCACAGCCGTTTTCAGATAGCCCTCAATGCAAAGGCTCTAGACGCAAATATTGGTGTGAGAGCTAATTCAATCAAGGAAACACTGCATGTTGGTGAAGGGCATATTGAAGAAGGATCAGCCGAGTGGTTCTTGTGGGAGAACAACTCCATTTGGCTCACTAACTTTACATACCATCAGGCTTCCAAGCAGCTCTCAAGGAAACTCAGTTTCCACACTCTATCCTTAGTGCCCTTTGAGTGCATTATCTAGGAATGAACCTGGTAGAGCATCCCACACAAACGAATGCTCCACATGCGGGTTTCACATGCCACCAACTCCACATTCACAGGCAACTTCAGCGCCACAGCCGTTTTCAGATAGCCCTCAATGCAAAGGCTCTAGACGCAAATATTGGTGTGAGAGCTAATTCAATCAAGGAAACACTGCATGTTGGTGAAGGGCATATTGAAGAAGGATCAGCCGAGTGGTTCTTGTGGGAGAACAACTCCATTTGGCTCACTAACGTCACACACCATCAGGCTTCCAAGCAGGTCTCAGGGAAATTCAGTTTTCACACTCTATCCTTAGTGCCCTTTGAGTGCATTATCTAGGAATGAACCTGGTAGAGCATCCCACACAAACGAATGCTCCACATGCCGGTTTCACATGCCACCAACTCCACATTCACAGGCAACTTCAGCGCCACAGCCGTTTTCAGATAGCCCTCAATGCAAAGGCTCTAGACGCAAATATTGGTGTGAGAGCTAATTCAATCAAGGAAACACTGCATGTTGGGGAAGGGCATATTGAAGTAGGATCAGCCGAGTGGTTCTTGTGGGAGAACAACTCCATTTGGCTCACTAACTTCACACACCATCAGGCTTCCAAGCAGCTCTCAAGGAAACTCAGTTTTCACACTCTATGCTTAGTGCCCTTTGAGTGCCTAGGACTGAAATGAACCTGGTAGAGCATCCCACACAAACGAATGCTCCACATGAGGGTTTCACATGCCACCAACTCCACATTCACAGGCAACTTCAGCGCCACAGCCGTTTTTAGATAGCCCTCAATGCAAAGGCTCTAGACGCAAATATTGGTGTGAGAGCTAATTCAATCAAGGAAACACTGCATGTTGGTGAAGGGCATATTGAAGTAGGATCAGCCGAGTGGTTCTTGTGGGAGAACAACTCCATTTGGCTCACTAACCTCACACACCATCAGGCTTCCAAGCAGCTCTCAAGGAAACTCAGGTTTCACACTCTATGCTTAGTGTCCTTTGAGTGCATTATCTAGGAATGAACCTGGTAGAGCATCCCACACAAACGAATGCTCCACATGCGGGTTTCACATGCCACCAACTCCACATTCACAGGCAACTTCAGCGCCACAGCCGTTTTCAGATAGCCCTAAATGCAAAGGCTCTAGACTCAATTATTGGTGTGAGAGCTAATTCAATCAAGGAAACACTGCATGTTGGTGAAGGGCATATTGAAGTAGGATTAGCCGAGCGGTTCTTGTGGGAGAACAACTCCATTTGGCTCACTAACGTCACACACCATCAGGCTTCCAAGCAGCTCTCAAGGAAACTCAGTTTTCACACTCTATGCTTAGTGCCCTTTGAGTGCATTATCTAGGAATGAACCTGGTAGAGCATCCCACACAAACGAATGCTCCACATGCGGGTTTCACATGCCACCAACTTCACATTGACAAGCAACTTCAGCGCCACAGCCGTTTTCAGATAGCCCTCAATGCAAAGGCTCTAGACCTAAATATTGGTGTGAGAGCTAATTCAATCAAGGAAACACTGCATGTTGGTGAAGGGCATACTGAAGAAGAATCAGCCGAGTGGTTCTTGTGGGAGAACAACTCCATTTGGCTCACTAACCTCACACACCATCAGGCTTCCAAGCAGCTCTCAAGGAAACTCAGTTTTCACACTCTATGCTTAGTGCCCTTTGAGTGCATTATCTAGGAATGAACCTGGTAGAGCATCCCACACAAACGAATGCTCCACATGCGGGTTTCACATGCCACCAACTCCACATTCACAGGCAACTTCAGCGCCACAGCCGTTTTCAGATAGCCCTCAATGCAAAGGCTCTAGACGCAAATATTGGTGTGAGAGCTAATTCAATCAAGGAAACACTGCATGTTGGGGAAGGGCATATTGAAGTAGGATCAGCCGAGTGGTTCTTGTGGGAGAACAACTCCATTTGGCTCACTAACCTCACACACCATCAGGCTTCCAAGCAGCTCTCAAGGAAACTCAGTTTTCACACTCTATGCTTAGTGCCCTTTGAGTGCATTATCTAGGAATGAACCTGGTAGAGCATCCCACACAAACGAATGCTCCACATGCGGGTTTCACATGCCACCAACTCCACATTCACAGGCAACTTCAGCGCCACAGCCGTTTTCAGATAGCCCTCAATGCAAAGGCTCTAGACGCAAATATTGATGTGAGAGCTAATTCAATCAATGAAACACTGCATGTTGGTGAAGGGCATATTGAAGTAGGATTAGCCGAGTGGTTCTTGTAGGAGAACAACTCCATTTGGCTCACTAACCACACACACCATCAGGCTTCCAAGCAGCTCTCAAGGAAACTCAGTTTTCACACTCTATGCTTAGTGCCCTTTGAGTGCATTATCTAGGAATGAACCTGGTAGAGCATCCCACACAAACGAATGCTCCACATGCGGGTTTCACATGCCACCAACTCCACATTCACAGGCAACTTCAGCACCTCAGCCGTTTTCAGATAGCCCTCAATGCAAAGGCTCTAGACGCAAATATTGGTGTGAGAGCTAATTCAATCAAGGAAACACTGCATGTTGGTGAAGGGCATATTGAAGAAGGATCAGCCGAGTGGTTCTTGTGGGAGAACAACTCCATTTGGCTCACTAACTTCACACACCATCAGGCTTCCAAGCAGCTCTCAAGGAAACTCAGTTTTCCCACTCTATCCTTAGTGTTCTTTGAGTGCATTATCTAGGAATGAACCTGGTAGAGCATCCCACACAAACGAATGCTCCACATGCGGGTTTCACATGCCAACAACTCCACATTCACAGGGAACTTCAGCGCCACAGCCGTTTTCAGATAGCCCTCAATGCAAAGGCTCTAGACTCAAATATTGGTGTGAGAGCTAATTCAATCAAGGAAACACTGCATGTTGGTGAAGGGCATATTGAAGAAGGATCAGCCGAGTGGTTCTTGTGGGAGAACAACTCCATTTGGCTCACTAACTTCACACACCATCAGGCTTCCAAGCAGCTCTCAAGGAAACTCAGTTTTCACACTCTATGCTTAGTGCCCTTTGAGTGCCTAGGACTGAAATGAAGCTTGGTGAGCATCAAACACAAACGAATGCTGCACATGCGGGTTTCACATGCCACCAACTCCACATTCACAGGCAACTTCAGCGCCACAGCCGTTTTCAGATAGCCCTCAATGCAAAGGCTCTAGACGCAAATATTGGTGTGAGAGCTAATTCAATCAAGGAAACACTGCATGTTGTTGAAGGGCATACTGAAGAAGAATCAGCCGAGTGGTTCTTGTGGGAGAACAACTCCATTTGGCTCACTAACTTCACACACCATCAGGCTTGCAAGCAGCTCTCAAGGAAACTCAGTTTTCACACTCTATGCTTAGTGCCCTTTGAGTGCATTATCTAGGAATGAACCTGGTAGAGCATCCCACACAAACGAATGCTACACATGCGGGTTTCACATGCCACCAACTCCACATTCACAGGCAACTTCAGCGCCACAGCCGTTTTCAGATAGCCCTCAATGCAAAGGCTCTAGACGCAAATATTGGTGTGAGAGCTAATTCAATCAAGGAAACACTGCACGTTGGTGAAGGGCATATTGAAGAAGGATCAGCCGAGTGGTTCTTGTGGGAGAACAACTCCATTTGCCTCACTAACTTTACATACCATCAGGCTTCCAAGCAGCTCTCAAGGAAACTCAGTTTTCACACTCTATGCTTAGTGCCCTTTGAGTGCATTATCTAGGAATGAACCTGGTAGATCATAAAACACAAACGAATGCTCCACATGCGGGTTTCACATGCCACCAACTCCACATTCACAGGCAACTTCAGCGCCACAGACGTTTTCAGATAGCCCTCAATGCAAAGGCTCTAGACGCAAATATTGGTGTGAGAGCTAATTCAACCAAGGAAACACTGCATGTTGGTGAAGGGCATATTGAAGAAGGATCAGCCGAGTGGTTCTTGTGGGAGAACAACTCCATTAGGCTCACTAACTTCACAAACCATCAGGCTTCCAAGCAGCTCTCAAGGAAACTCAGTTTTCACACTCTATGCTTAGTGCCCTTTGAGTGCATTATCTAGGAATGAACCTGGTAGAGCATCCCACACAAACGAATGCACTACATGCGGGTTTCACATGCCACCAACTCCACATTCATAGGCAACTTCAGCGCCACAGCCGTTTTCAGATAGCCCTCAATGCAAAGGCTCTAGACGCAAATATTGGTGTGAGAGCTAATTCAATCAAGGAAACACTGCATGTTGGCGAAGGGCATATTGAAGAAGAATCAGCCGAGTGGTTCTTGTGGGAGAACAACTCCATTTGGCTCACTAAATTCACACACCATCAGGCTTCCAAGCAGCTCTCAAGGAAACTCAGTTTTCCCACTCTATGCTTAGTGCCCTTTGAGTGCCTAGGACTGAAATGAAGCTTGGTGAGCATCCCACAGAAACGAATGCTCCACATGAGGGTTTCACATGCCACCAACTCCACATTCACAGGCAACTTCCGAGCCACAGCAGTTTTCAGATAGCCCTCAATGCAAAGGCTCTTGACTAAAATATTGGTGTGAGAGCTAATTCAATCAAGGAAACACTGCATGTTGGTGAAGAGCATATTGAAAAAGAATCAGCAGAGTGGTTCTTGTGGGAGAACAACTCCATTTGGCTCACTAACCTCACACACCATCAGGCTTCCAAGCAGCTCTCAAGGAAACTCAGTTTTCAACTCTATGCTTAGTGCCCTTTGAGTGCCTAGGACTGAAATGAAGCTTGGTGAGCATCCCACACAAACGAATGCTCCACATGCGGGTTTCACATGCCACCAACTCCACATTCACAGGCAACTCCAGCGACACAGCCGTTTTCAGATAGCCCTCAATGCAAAGGCTCTAGATGCAAATATTGGTGTGAGAGCTAATTCAATCAAGGAAACACTGCATGTTGGTGAAGGGCATATTGAAGAAGGATCAGCCGAGTGGTTCTTGTGGGAGAACAACTCGATTTGGCTCACTAACTTCACACACCATCAGGCTTCCAAGCAGCTCTCAAGGAAACTCAGTTTTCACACTCTATGCTTAGTGCCCTTTGAGTGCCTAGGACTGAAATGAAGCTTGGTCAGCATCCCCCACAAACGAATGCTCCACATGAGGGTTTCACATGCCACCAACTCCACATTCACAGGCAACTTCAGCGCCACAGCCGTTTTCAGATAGCCCTCAATGCAAAGGCTCTAGACGCAAATATTGGTGTGAGAGCTAATTCAATCAAGGAAACACTGCATGTTGGTGAAGGGCATATTGAAGAAGAATCAGCCGAGTGGTTCTTGTGGGAGAACAACTCCATTTGGCTCACTAAATTCACACACCATCAGGCGTCCAAGGAGCTCTCAAGGAAACTCAGTTTTCACACTCTATGCTTAGTGCCCTTTGAGGGCATTATCTAGGAATGAACCTGGTAGAGCATCCCACACAAACGAATGCTCCACATGCGGGTTTCACATGCCACCAACTCCAGATTGACAGGCAACTTCAGCACCACAGCCGTTTTTAGATAGCCCTGAATGCAAAGGCTCTAGATGCAAATATTGGTGTGAGAGCTAATTCAATCAAGGAAACACTGCATGTTGGTGAAGGGCATATTGAAGAAGGATCAGCCGAGTGGTTCTTGTAGGAGAACAACTCCATTTGGCTCACTAACTTCACACACCATCAGGCTTCCAAGCAGCTCTCAAGGAAACTCAGTTTTCACACTCTATGCTTAGTGCCCTTTGAGTGCCTAGGACTGAAATGAACCTGGTAGAGCACCCCACACAAACGAATGCTCCACATCTGGGTTTCACATGCCACCAACTCCACATTCACAGGCAACTTCAGCGCCACAGCCGTTTTCAGATAGCCCTCAATGCAAAGGCTCTAGACACAAATATTGGTGTGAGAGCTAATTCAATCAAGGAAACACTGCATGTTGGTGAAGGGCATATTGAAGTAGGATCAACCGAGTGGTTCTTGTGGGAGAACAACTCCATTTGGCTCACTAACCTCACACACCATCAGGCTTCCAAGCAGCTCTCAAGGAAACTCAGTTTTCACACTCTATGCTTAGTGCCCTTTGAGTGCATTATCTAGGAATGAACCTGGTAGAGCATCCCACACAAATGAATGCTCCACATGCGGGTTTCACATGCCACCAACTCCACATTCACAGGCAACTTCAGCGCCACAGCCGTTTTCAGATAGCCCTCAATGCAAAGGCTCTAGACGCAAATATTGGTGTGAGAGCTAATTCAATCAAGGAAACACTGCATGTTGGTGAAGAGCATATTGAAAAAGAATCAGCTGAGTGGTTCTTGTGGGAGAACAACTCGATTTGGCTCACTAACTTCACACACCTTCAGGCTTCCAAGCAGCTCTCAAGGAAACTCAGTTTTCACACTCTATGCTTAGTGCCCTTTGAGTGCCTAGGACTGAAATGAAGCTTGGTGAGCATCCCACACAAACGAATGCTCCACATGAGGGTTTCACATGCCACCAACTCCACATTCACAGGCAACTTCAGCGCCACAGCCGTTTTCAGATAGCCCTCAATGCAAAGGCTCTAGACGCAAATATTGGTGTGAGAGCTAATTCAATCAAGGAAACACTGCATGTTGGTGAAGGGCATATTGAAGTAGGATCATCCGAGTGGTTCTTGTGGGAGAACAACTCCATTTGGCTCACTAACTTCACACCATCAGGCTTCCAAGCAGCTCTCAAGGAAACTCAGTTTTCACACTCTATGCTTAGTGTCCTTTGAGTGCATTATCTAGGAATGAACCTGGTAGAGCATCCCCCACAAACGAATGCTCCACATGCGGGTTTCACATGCCACCAACTCCACATTGACAGGCAACTTCAGCGCCACAGCCGTTTTCAGATAGCCCTCAATGCAAAGGCTCTAGACGCAAATATTGATGTGAGAGCTAATTCAATCAATGAAACACTGCATGTTGGTGAAGGGCATATTGAAGTAGGATTAGCCGAGTGGTTCTTGTAGGAGAACAACTCCATTTGGCTCACTAACCACACACACCATCAGGCTTCCAAGCAGCTCTCAAGGAAACTCAGTTTTCACACTCTATGCTTAGTGCCCTTTGAGTGCATTATCTAGGAATGAACCTGGTAGAGCATCCCACACAAACGAATGCTCCACATGCGGGTTTCACATGCCACCAACTCCACATTCACAGGCAACTTCAGCACCTCAGCCGTTTTCAGATAGCCCTCAATGCAAAGGCTCTAGACGCAAATATTGGTGTGAGAGCTAATTCAATCAAGGAAACACTGCATGTTGGTGAAGGGCATATTGAAGAAGGATCAGCCGAGTGGTTCTTGTGGGAGAACAACTCCATTTGGCTCACTAACTTCACACACCATCAGGCTTCCAAGCAGCTCTCAAGGAAACTCAGTTTTCACACTCTATCCTTAGTGTTCTTTGAGTGCATTATCTAGGAATGAACCTGGTAGAGCATCCCACACAAATGAATGCTCCACATGCGGGTTTCACATGCCACCAACTCCACATTCACAGGCAACTTCAGCGCCACAGCCGTTTTCAGATAGCCCTCAATGCAAAGGCTCTAGACTCAAATATTGGTGTGAGAGCTAATTCATTCAAGGAAACACTGCATGTTGGTGAAGGGCATATTGAAGAAGGATCAGCCGAGTGTTTCTTGTGGGAGAACAACTCCATTTGGCTCACTAACTTCACACACCATCAGGCTTCCAAGCAGCTCTCAAGGAAACTCAGTTTTCACACTCTATGCTTAGTGCCCTTTGAGTGCCTAGGACTGAAATGAAGCTTGGTCAGCATCCCACACAAACGAATGCTCCACATGAGGGTTTCACATGCCACCAACTCCACATTCACAGGCAACTTCAGCGCCACAGCCGTTTTCAGATAGCCCTCAATGCAAAGGCTCTTGACTCAAATATTGGTGTGAGAGCTAATTCAATCAAGGAAACACTGCATGTTGGTGAAGAGCATATTGAAAAAGAATCAGCCGAGTGGTTCTTGTGGGAGAACAACTCCATTTGGCTCACTAACTTCACACACCATCAGGCTTCCAAGCAGCTCTCAAGGAAACTCAGTTTTCACACTCTATGCTTAGTGCCCTTTGAGTGCCTAGGACTGAAATGAACCTGGTAGAGCACCCCACACAAACGAATGCTCCACATGTGGGTTTCACATGCCACCAACTCCACATTCACAGGCAACTTCAGCGCCACAGCCGTTTTCAGATAGCCCTCAATGCAAAGGCTCTAGACGCAAATATTGGTGTGAGAGCTAATTCAATCAAGGAAACACTGCATGTTGGTGAAGGGCATATTGAAGTAGGATCAACCGAGTGGTTCTTGTGGGAGAACAACTTCATTTGGCTCACTAACCTCACACACCATCAGGCTTCCAAGCAGCTCTCAAGGAAACTCAGTTTTCACACTCTATGCTTAGTGCCCTTTGAGTGCATTATCTAGGAATGAACCTGGTAGAGCATCCCACACAAACGAATGCTCCACATGCGGGTTTCACATGCCACCAACTCCACATTCACAGGCAACTTCAGCGCCACAGCCGTTTTCAGATAGCCCTCAATGCAAAGGCTCTAGACGCAAATATTGGTGTGAGAGCTATTTCAATCAAGGAAACACTGCATGTTGGTGAAGAGCATATTGAAAAAGAATCAGCTGAGTGGTTCTTGTGGGAGAACAACTCGATTTGGCTCACTAACGTCACACACCATCAGGCTTCCAAGCAGCTCTCAAGGAAACTCAGTTTTCACACTCTATGCTTAGTGCCCTTTCAGTGCATTATCTAGGAATGAACCTGGTAGAGAATCCCACACAAACGAATGCTCCACATGCGGGTTTCACATGCCACCAACTCCACATTGACAGGCAACTCCAGCGACACAGCCGTTTTCAGATAGCCCTCAATGCAAAGGCTCTAGATGCAAATATTGTGTGAGAGCTAATTCAATCAAGGAAACACTGCATGTTGGTGAAGGGCATATTGAAGAAAGATCAGCCGAGTGGTTCTTGTGGGAGAACAACTCGATTTGGCTCACTAACTTCACACACCTTCAGGCTTCCAAGCAGCTCTCAAGGAAACTCAGTTTTCACACTCTATGCTTAGTGCCCTTTGAGTGCCTAGGACTGAAATGAAGCTTGGTGAGCATCCCACACAAACGAATGCTCCACATGAGGGTTTCACATGCCACCAACTCCACATTCACAGGCAACTTCAGCGCCACAGCCGTTTTCAGATAGCCCTCAATGCAAAGGCTCTAGACGCAAATATTGGTGTGAGAGCTAATTCAATCAAGGAAACACTGCATGTTGGTGAAGGGCATACTGAAGAAGAATCAGCCGAGTGGTTCTTGTGGGAGAACAACTCCATTTGGCTCACTAACGTCACACACCATCAGGCTTCCAAGCAGCTCTCAAGGAAACTCAGTTTTCACACTCTATGCTTAGTGCCCTTTGAGTGCCTAGGACTGAAATGAAGCTTGGTGAGCATCCCACACAAACGAATGCTCCACATGCGGGTTTCACATGCCACCAACTCCACATTCACAGGCAACTTCAGCGCCACAGCCGTTTTCAGATAGCCCTCAATGCAAAGGCTCTAGACGCAAATATTGGTGTGAGAGCTAATTCAATCAAGGAAACACTGCATGTTGGGGAAGGGCATATTGAAGTAGGATCAGCCGAGTGGTTCTTGAGGGAGAACAACTCCATTTGGCTCACTAACCTCACACACCATCCGGCTTCCAAGCAGCTCTCAAGGAAACTCAGTTTTCACACTCTATGCTTAGTGCCCTTTGAGTGCATTATCTAGGAATGAACCTGGTAGAGCATCCCACACAAACGAATGCTCCACATGCGGGTTTCACATGCCACCAACTCCACATTCACAGGCAACTACAGCGCCACAGCCGTTTTCAGATAGCCCTCAATGCAAAGGCTCTAGACGCAAATATTGGTGTGAGAGCTAATTCAATCAAGGAAACACTGCATGTTGGTGAAGGGCATATTGAAGAAGAAGGATCAGCCGAGTGGTTCTTGTGGGAGAAGAACTCCATTTGGCTCACTAACCTCACACACCATCAGGCTTCCAAGCAGCTCTCAAGGAAACTCAGTTTTTACACTCTGTGCTTAGTGCCCTTTGAGTGCATTTTCCAGGAATGAACCTGGTAGAGCATCCCACACAAACGAATGCTCCACATGCGGGTTTCACATGCCACCAACTCCACATTGACAGGCAACTTCAGCGCCACAGCCGTTTTCAGATAGCCCTCAATGCAAAGGCTCTAGACGCAAATATTGGTGTGAGAGCTAATTCAATCAAGGAAACACTGCATGTTGGTGAAGAGCATATTGCAAAAGAATCAGCCGAGTGGTTCTTGTGGGAGAACAACTCCATTTGGCTCACTAACTTCACACACCATCAGGCTTCCAAGCAGCTCTCAAGGAAACTCAGTTTTCACACTCTATGCTTAGTGCCCTTTGAGTGCATTATCTAGGAATGAACCTGGTAGAGCATCCCACACAAACGAATGCTCCACATGCGGGTTCCACTTGCCACCAACTCCACATTCACAGGCAACTTCAGCGTCACAGCCGTTTTCAGATAGCCCTCAATGCAAAGGCTCTAGACTCAAATATTGGTGTGAGAGCTAATTCAATCAAGGAAACACTGCATGTTGGTGAAGGGCATATTGAAGAAAGATCAGCCGAGTGGTTCTTGTGGGAGAACAACTCCATTTGGCTCACTAACTTCACACACCATCAGGCTTCCAAGCAGCTCTCAAGGAAACTCAGTTTTCACACTCTATGCTTAGTGCCCTTTGAGTGCATTATCTAGGAATGAACCTGGTAGAGCATCCCACACAAACGAATGCTCCACATGCGGGTTTCACATGCCACCAACTCCACATTCACAGGCAACTTCAGCGCCACAGCCGTTTTCAGATAGCCCTCAATGCAAAGGCTCTAGACGCAAATATTGGTGTGAGAGCTAATTCAATCAAGGAAACACTGCATGTTGGTGAAGGGCATATTGAAGTAGGATCAGCCGAGTGGTTCTTGTGGGAGAACAACTCCATTTGGCTCACTAACCTCACACACCATCAGGCTTCCAAGCAGCTCTCAAGGAAACTCAGTTTTCACACTCTATGCTTAGTGTCCTTTGAGTGCATTATCTAGGAATGAACCTGGTAGAGCATCCCCCACAAACGAATGCTCCACATGCGGGTTTCACATGCCAACAACTCCACATTCACAGGCAACTTCAGCACCACAGCCGTTTTCAGATAGCCCTCAATGCAAAGGCTCTAGACGCAAATATTGGTGTGAGAGCTAATTCAATCAAGGAAACACTGCGTGTTGGTGAAGGGCATATTGAAGAAGGATCAGCCGAGTGTTTCTTGTGGGAGAACAACTCCATTTGGCTCACTAACGTTACACACCATCAGGCTTCCAAGCAGCTCTCAAGGAAACTCAGTTTTCACACTCTATGCTTAGTGCCCTTTGAGTGCATTATCTAGGAATGAACCTGGTAGAGCATCCCCCACAAACGAATGCTCCACATGCGGGTTTCACATGCCAACAACTCCACATTCACAGGCAACTTCAGCACCACAGCCGTTTTCAGATAGCCCTCAATGCAAAGGCTCTAGACGCAAATATTGGTGTGAGAGCTAATTCAATCAAGGAAACACTGCGTGTTGGTGAAGGGCATATTGAAGAAGGATCAGCCGAGTGGTTCTTGTGGGAGAACAACTCCATTTGGCTCACTAACTTTACACACCATCAGGCTTCCAAGCAGCTCTCAAGGAAACTCAGTTTTCACACTCTATGCTTAGTGTCCTTTGAGTGCATTATCTAGGAATGAACCTGGTAGAGCATC